>NW_016690223.1:5566102-5799847 GCF_001604755.1 Lepidothrix coronata
TTATTTCTCAAAAAAAGCATCTTCTTGAGTGATGACTACTTATTTTCCTTAAGAATCTTTGGTGTAGAACATTACTGTAAGTCTTTTGGAAATCCAAATAGACTCCAGTCAGATCTCTTGCACACACATGCTTACTGATTTCCTCAAAGAACTCCAGTATGGTTGTAAGCCATGGCTTTCTTCACCAGTAATCCTAATGTTTCCCCACATTTATCCATGTGTTTATCAGTTCTAATCTCTTTTACTCACCTCTAGTTTGCCACTTCTCCACTTGAATACTACTTAAGAATTGGTACAAAAGATGTCATCTTCCCATTCTTAGGTACTAAGATTGTATCAAGCAAGAACCTGTGCTACAGTATGTAACTATTTTGCTCCAAGTGTTTTTAGTTTTTTAAAAGTTGTTTCCAAAGTTGATGTCTTCAGCATGGTGGTTTTAACGGTATTTTTGAACTTTTAACTCATATGAATCAATGATTTTCCTTGTTTGGTTGGGTTTTTTTAGAAACATTTCATTTTTCCAAATTTACTAGTTATGTGTATCAGCTTCCTACCTGACCTTGTTGATATAATTTTACTTCCTCATAAGACTTCAAAATAGTCAGTATGCATTCACCATGTGCCTCTCTAGACACCTTTAGATAGACACCATAATGCTTGAAAGGTGTTAACTCTCCTGGATGCTCCTTTTGGCTGTTTCTAAAAGAAACATTCTTGATCTTATCTGTTTCTCATTTTTGAAAGTGAATGCAACTGTGTAAATTTTTTTATTTGGCTTTGAGGTTTTTTTCTGTTTCATGGATACTGAATCTAAGCATGTTAAGGGTAATGTTACAATTCTTTAATTGTAAAGATTTTAAATGTGGTTCTGAGCACTACTCAGCAACAACTGGAGGGCAGCTTCTGTTTTGGGATCCCTAATCAGCTACCCCATTAACCATTTGTCGATTTTCTGTCAAAACATAGGACCAGTCTCAGAAGCCAGTGTGATATCCATTCTCCATACATGGAGAATATTGAAGTCTACGTTTGGCCCTTGCAAATGTGATCACTTGTTAGCGTCGAGGCAGCGGCTGATACTTCTTTCAAAGAGCTGAACTGTCATTTGCAGTTCATAAGAATGATGCAACTTCATGTTTATAGAAAACAAAGAGCTTTACTTCGTGCTATAGATACAGAAAAGAAAGACATCAAATATTTCATTAACCTTGAACAAGTCTTTGGTGAACACTTTTATTTTCTATTCCCTGCCCACCTCTGGAAGCTTGAGTACTCTACCAGCTTTGCCATCAAATCATTGCTATGGATTGCTGTTGAAATCAAGCCACCTTCTGAACATTATGAAGTCAACATTGAATATGAAAAAGTTGTAAGTTAAGAAGCAAGGCTCCGTTTTCTATGATTATAATTTTTTATTGGTTATAATATGAAAATAAGGTACATTTCCCTTCTAGTATGTATGCCTTTTTTCTTAATTGCATTTTCTTTTTTTACCAGGCAGTTTATAGAACTGTTACAGCTTCTAACTAGCTCTAATTAAAGGCACATTTCCTCTGTACCCATGTACTTTTCAGCACGAATTTGGGAACTAGATCTGCCATCATGGCTAACAGCCATATCTGAGCAAGTTATACTCGAAGACACCAGGTTCACATCAATACAGCTATTAACAAATTTGGCTGACTATATCACGATCAAGACTGTAGGCTAAATAGAGCAATGAAATAGAATGAAAAATCATAGCTAACACCTCTCAATTAAGATGGAGAAGTATTGGTAGGGTACAAAGATATTTGTTGTTTTATATCCCATGCAGAACATGTCCTAAATACTTTAGGTAGAACTACAACACCACAATCTACTTTAAGATAAGAAAATAATTACTTCAGTACCTTTGTAACAGCAAAGGTAAACAATCAGAGTTAAGGAGACTAATATCAGGATGGCAAAATCTGAATATATTTGTTTGCATTCTCCAGAAGAAATTGATATTACAGCTTTTGGTCTGCAGGTATATTATTTCTGATCAACAAGCATCTGGAGACCAGTCTTTCCTCTTCATTTTCTTTGTGTGGAGAAGCTTTAAATGAAATTACAACCTGGCTCCTGTCGCTTGTAGGCCAACCTCCACTACCTTATATACTACCTAAGCTCAAGGCTGAAATAATAGTTGAAATGAAACTGAAGCTGAAAATAACTTTTACTGTGTAGCTGGTAGAACACATCCTGCTTATGAGCATTGTGCTTAATTCGTGTTGTTTCATGCCCTGTAATGGAAAGGAGTCCATAAGATTCTGGAATCTGGACCACAGTGTCTGCTTCCATTGTTGTAGAATTCAGTCCCGCTGAGACAAATGCAGTTGTCATCTTTGCTTTAGTATTAACCAGTGCTCCAAAAAAACATTTTAGAGCTACAGGCACCGTTTTGAGCTGTGACTGCAAATTGGTACTTGGCTGGTAAGAATCACTAGGAAAGTGTTAGAGTCATTGTCTGAAGTTTATTTTTGAATGCCTTTCCATCTAAAAGGCAAGGCGCCAGTCTCCTTTGGGTTCTTTTTTTCTGGGTTTCTTTTGGTTTCCCTAATGGACATTCCCTAAATGTCTTCTGATGCTGACAAAAATCTTCAGCATGTCTCTGTTTTGAAGTTTTCACTCTCATTTAAGACATAGAGTAGTGTCTCCAGTGATACACAAGTTTCACATATACAATTATGTATTTTGTGGGGAGCAATCTTACTGTGCTCACTGATTAATTTCTGTTGAGAGAAGAAGAATCTATGCTCAGTGTCCCAGATTCAGCACATGCCTTTAATATCACATACCTTAAGGTGCTATTGATGTTTATCCAGACCTTGACATGACTGATCACAGTCCATTCTTGAATATCACTATTCATTTCTTCCTGAATATTCACAGGGAGCAATAGTGCACAGCTGCCGCTGTGGGAGTAATGGACTGTTTAAATATGAGGTTCACAAAAATATTTTGTCTGGCTGCTTCTCTGTCTTCTCTTCTTCTGTACAGTACGTGCCTTCCTAGGCTGAAACCTTTGTAGTGCAATACTGCACTAGCAGAGATCTGTGTCACGTTGTGAATGCAGTCAGTCCTGGTACTGGCAGAGACCTCAGAAGGATATTACAGTCCATATGCTAAATATTCATATAACAGCATGTTAATAGCTAGGAAATATTTCCCTTAATATTTAGCCAAAGGAACAAAACGTTTAGTGTATTTTTTCAACATTAGGATAAAAAAGTATAGATAATATGCTAATATATGGAACTTTTAGATCTTTTAACTATGAAACCCCTTTTCTTACTAATCCCATCAGATTAGTTGTTAAAGTGATCTTAACTTCCTTGCTTCACCTTTGCTTTCACTTTCACCTTGCAAATATTGTTAGGCTCAATACGAATCTGGCAGCACAAATGCTCTCTGTGCTAGCAATGCCCAGTCCAAAAAAACATTAATGACTGACATTTATAATGTCATTCAAGAATTTCAAACTATCTTCTGCCAAAGGTTACTTTACTAGTCAATCCATCCTTCATCTCCTTTCCCCACTGACAAGGAGTTTAAGACATCAATCAATTACAGAAATGCTAGTGTAAGAATATATGAACAGCCATTCCTTGTCTGACCAGTGACCCATGTAGCTTACCAGCCTGTCTGTGACACTGTCCAGGAGAAAAGGCTTAAAGAAGAACGTATCAAGTGAACTCTGTATTTAGTTTCCCCTAAACAGTGGTTTAGAAACTGAGAGCACTTTCAGCCATGATAATACTTTCCATTATTTCAATTCCTGAATCCTTTTTATTTATTTATTTAGTGCTCAATTCATGTAGAAATGAATTGATTTTATATATTAAATATATATGGTGCATTTTAATATTTATATATTAAATATATAAATATTGTTTTTTAACATATAGTATTATTTTTATTTAATATATAATATAAATATATTTTAATAATTTGTTGAATGAAAAGTTCTTTCTTGTTTTTTTTGCCTTAACCCTGCTGCCAGATCACCCATTTTACTTCTGCAGCCTGGAAAGCTATGAAGAGTAGCAGAACAGGATCTGAAGGATCCTACCCAGATCCCATTAGTGGAAGGACAGAAGGTCAAGGTATCAAGAATGGCCATGACTATCAGACTTCATGTATTGCAACAGCACTTGCAAGTGTCAAGGCTCCTTTGTCCTAGCAGTGGTACAGATTTCTGAGAGAGAGTATGATGCAAAGAATTGATAGTCTAAACAGAAGAATCAAAAATCAGGAGTCTCACTCTGTCTGTTTGGAATGAGATAGAAAGTCACAATTACTGCTGCTGCTTCTCAGACAGTAAGCTGGGAAATGTCTGAAATGTCCTTGTGTGCCATCCTCCCACTTTTACTCAACTTTCTTCAGCTAGTTTAGGCCATTCCTGCTTGCAGAGGCACTGGAAATTAGAGTGTAGCAAGTACAGCAGCAGCTCTAGGAAGCAGTGAGAAGTAGAGCATAGGAGAAGAAGGTGAGCAGGAGAGACTGGAGTTAGGAGGGTAGATAGTGATGGTTGTAAGAAAAGTCACACCAGGTCAGACCGGAGATGCATCTAACCTAGTGTCGTAATTCTAGCAGGACTTGTATCAGGAAAAGAAGCAGGAGTTATGTACTGGAGTCATAAGTTCAGCAGAACAGTGGTTCCCTCACATGGTCCAAACCTTATTGCACCAGGATCTCTGAGACAGGGATGTTCCTGAAACCAGCTATTGCTCCCAGCATAGGACCACAATGGTGAAGAACATAGACTCCAAGGTGACAAGTATTGATTGCCCTCATGGAAGCAAGCAGCAGCAATGGGCAGGAGAAAGTAGAGAAAGTTTCAGATCAAGTGTTCTATTAAGTATAACTACAACTACCTTATGCCCAACACCATCCTGTTGATGCTCCCTTGTGTAAAACTGCTGTCAATAAGGGTACCTTCAGAAACCAAGTGCGAAGCCAAGTATGAAGCTGAGATAAAATTTGAGGAAAGATTCAAGACTGTAAGACTAAGCAGTTCTTCCAAAATCTGAAGTTCTAAATTTGTAGCACAATTGCATCAGTGAATGTCTCAGAAACAAATCAGAAATAGTAGCCTGTAGAAGTTGACAAGAGAAGGTAAGTATGGGAAAGTGCACACTGATATTTCCCCAAATATTCCCAGCAATCAGGTATCTATGTATCCCTCTAAGATTTTGATGAATTTTTCTTCTGTGGGTTTTTCATTCCCTTTTTGAACCCTCATGACCTTTGGTGCCTACAACCTTCTATGACTATTACTTAAACAACACAGTGATCAAGAATTATTTCCTTCTGTTAGTTTTGAATCTAGCCCTGATCATCTTGCTTCTTGTTCTTTATTATTATATTGAAAAATACACTGAACAATCTTTCACATTTTACTTCTTATCTTTTAAACCACTAGTATATTTCAGATTAAATGGTGTCAGTTCCAGATTAACTAACTAAAGAGGAACTTTAGTTAGTTAGCATTTTTCTGGTTTGGGCTCCCTACAGTAATACTACATGTCCTTTTTTCATATCTCTTCCAATTCTACCTTATTTCTTTTGGGAAAGAGAGGTCAGACCAACTCACAGTTTTCCCAACACCAATGAGTCACGGAATTATACAGTGGAATAATCCTGTCCTTGTGATTCCTGGTGTTTGACAGTTTTTTTTTTTTTTTTTTTGGCTGTTACAAGATATTGAGATTATGTTTTCATCAAACTGTTTACTAAACCCTCAAGATTTTCATCCTGTCTCGTAATAGTCAGGATGGAGCAACAGTTTTTATGTGAAGTTCAGGTTGTTTTACCCCATATGCATTTATCTAAGCTGAATTTCAACTGCCATTTGTTTGCAAAGTCACTCATTATCATGAGGCTTTTTTGAAACTGCCTCTCTTCTTTATTGCCTTGAATAGTTTACTGTCAGCACCATTCTTTGTCACCTCAGTATTCTTCCCCCTTTAATTCATTTATGAATACACTAAGGGCCTCAGGTCCCAGCACAGAACCCTATGGGACTACATTGGGTTTTTGTTCTTAGGCTCTGTTTCTGATCTCTTAAACTGTTCTTTATTCATCCAAAGACATTCTCATGTTGTTTAGATTATTTGAGAGTGTTTGGGTGAGGAACATTGCTGAACACCATTTGAAAATACAAGTAGACCATATCAAAGGGGGACTCCTTGTCCCCATTTTTAATTGCTTCTTCAGAGAAATTAAATAAATTTGTGAGAACACAATTTTTTGTTAAAAGAACCCCACAAGAAACAAATCATGTTCACTCTTCGCTATTTATATTTCTTTATATGCCCATTCATTTTAATATGTAGGATAAATTCCAATAACATTTCAGAGGGTTGTGAGGCTCATTGGTTAGGTATTCCTTTGGGTCTCTCTGGAACTTCTGAAAAAATATTGGCATCTTGTTAGTCTCTTTTTAGAACCAAAACAATTTTAGGCAAGATGCAATGTACCACAATTAGTGCTTCCCTACCTCATCTTGAGTTCCTTTAGAACTTTAGGGTGAACAGAAGTTGCTGATGGCTTATAATTAATTTCTTATGTCTTTTTTAAGTTTCTTCCCACGCTTTTTTTCCCCCTTCTTTTTGACTCGCCTTACTGTGCTTTTTTTTCCCCTTAATGTGCTAGTACTGGAATTTTCTGAAGGGGTGCTTTCTCACCTTAAAAGCTGATTTTGTCCTGCTTTTTAGGCATGCAGGCTTTCTTCTGCTGCATAAAGTCTTCCTTTATGTGCAGTACTAATTTGTTCTGAGAATCCATTAAATGGTGGCCATTCTAAGCTGTGAGAGGAAGCTGCTGATAGGGAGAGTGTAGAACAGAACAAAGTAAAAAGAAAGCAGCAGTGAAGAGGAAGGGAGTGTATTTCTAGTGACCAAGTCTCTTGATGTGGCCCCATAGGAGAGCAGGAGAATGTTACCTATACTTCACCGATACAGTTTGGATGCACTCATGATATTTTGCTAAAAGGCATACAGGATGTTTACTGTGGAGCAGAAAATTGAATTCAAATCTTTAGAGTTCAGGACTGTCACACAGCCAAAGCACCAGATGGATCTCTCTTGCTCTTAAAATAAGTGCCATTGCTAGGATGATCTTAGTCCCATTAGCAATTCAGCATTTTCAGTGGCAGAGTGGCTTAAATAATATTACAAATGAACTATAAAGAAAGGAAAATAAAAACAGAGAGATCAATGCCAATGACTTTCAAGGAGTGTGCTTCCTTCTTAAACAGTTGGCTGGCTGCTTCAGAGGCAGTTATAGGAAAAGAGGATTAAACAGGGAAAATACGAGAGATGCAACTGGGATATGTACAGCTTCTCTTAAGAAAGAAACAGAAAAATGTGTGGAAGTATATGGGGAAGAAGAAGTACTTTATTCTGCTAGCTTACTATATCAAAGAAAAAAGACAGTGTCAATATTTCTGTTTATTCTGAGGATTTAACTTTGCTACATGCAAATAATAGAAAGACAGACATGGGGTGAAGGGAAGAAAATCAATATGCTCACCTAAAGAATAGGGTTTTTTTCTTATGGAATTGAAGAACACTACTTCTATATGTTAAATTATGGTGCATTATAAAAAGTCAGCCAATGAAAAATGTTTGCTGAGAGATGTATTTGTACGGACCTGTTTCTTACCTGTGGTTTTGCTATCTACTGATTAAAAAGCAGGGTGCCAAATTGAATGCTTTTCATCTGCTCTTAGCTCAGGCACTGATTAATTTGTAAGCTCTGGCATGTTACTTCGCATGTCCCAGCTGTAGAAATAATTGGACATTATAATACAACATGAAATATTTTTACAGTAAGTGCTTATAACAATTTAACCTTTAGATGATTAGTGTCATAAGTCCTTAGCATGTTCAGATTTCAGTATATGTTCTTTATTTTTAGTTTTCTCCTTTTCTGTAGTAATTCTTTGAATGAGGATAAGCTATCTGGACTCACTTTGACTTTCATGGTCTATTTTCCGAGGAACTGGAAACCACCAATTACTGTTTTGTATTCAAAGCAGTTTCTTATCTCCATTTCTGTTCATTCTGGCTTAAATATTATGGGTTGTATGTTTACTTTTAAAAGTATTTCATTAAAAATAAATAAAGGGCTTTATAATAGTATACTATTAAAAATGTTCTGAAGTTAAATACATTAAACATTTAGTTTTAATATAAAAACTTTAAAGTGCCTCAGATCCGTTGTATAGTCTTGGATCTACCATGCCTTAAGCCCCACTGAAATACAATGTAGGAATGAATACAAAGTGTAGATACAACCCTCTCATATACAGAATTATCTTTAAACCCTCTCTGCTTGAACCATCTATGCCTCTGCACAAGAGTCTTAAGAGGAGAAAGGAACATGGAAGAGAAAAAAAGAAGGTACTTCAGGTAATAAAATATAAGCACTTTTGCTCTACACTTCTGAATACCAATTTTTAATTGATACAGTAACTTGAAAATGATTATTCAGTTGTAAAATAACATTTATTTTGTAATGAAGACAGCTGAGCTAGATCTTCCGTTTGCAACTCAGATCTCAGAAGCACTTCCTTGTCTTTTTATGAGTTTATTTATGGTTTTGTAGACTTATTGTGCCATCTTACGTGCTACCAGTTTTCATGTTGAGAATTTGCCCATCCTCAAGCCATCAGAAGCACAGAAAATAATTTTCCTGGCAACATAACATTACAGTTTAGCTTCCATAATTTTCTTGCCCCGAAACTTGCCAGTGTCTTTCTTTCTTGCTTGTTCTATGATGATTTCATACCAGGCCCCACATTTGTTAAGTGTGGCCCTGGCCTCATGAAAGTGATAAGCAAATACTGTGAAATGTTGGGACCTTCCAGTTTTTCCCAGATAAAATATAAGACCTTCACCTCTTTCACTGTTCAGAATAGGAGTCTCTTGAATCTATTCCAGTAACGCAAAAATAAATAAAAAATCAATACTTCCGAGAATATAGTACAAAGTTTGGAAAAGCAGCAGAGATAAGATAAAGTTCCCATGTGTGAAATCCTTTCACTTTTGTAAAGGCTTTCCTGTGTCCTGAATTTCCAGTGAAAATGTTCTCAGGAACTGATCTAATGTCCTGAATTAAATGGAGTAGATCCCTTTTCCTATCCAGCTTTCGCATGCAACACTCATGGGCTGTGGTATTCTCCATACTGAAACCATTGACAATGTGGACGTCGGAAGCAGAAGGACAGTTATGCAGCCTTAAAACTCTAGGAGGGTACCTACTGCTTCTGACAGGCAGAACACACAAGGATGTTATTTTTTTTTCAAAACTTCTGACACAAGTCTCTTGAACTGGATAGACAGTGGACCTCTTATAACATAGAAACTCTTAAATAGAATAAAAGTGGTGCTGTTGAGACAAATTAAGACATAGAATAAAACATCTAACATAATGGCCGTAAGTTGAAGGGTATTTTCCTGCTTGCTTTTTGAATGAGCTCCCAATAGAAAAGAAAAAAACAACCTAATATTTAGTCTTGACTATAGCTATCTAACAGGAAAATATATTGCATCATTTGTCTGCTGCTTCCAGGTGCTTAAAAAAGCTCAATGGTTGCTCTCTACTGAAACTTGAGTGCTGTCCAAATGTGAAAATCAGTTTCTAAAAAGCTTGGTTCATTCTAGAAGGCCATGCCCTATGGGACAAAACCCAAAAGACCCACTGCCCTACTTTGCTGCTATCATTGGCACTTCCCTCTCAGTTTTGTTGGCACAAATCTTTGTGAGATCATGTAGCAAACTGATCAAGGACTGAAAAAACACCCTTCTTTTCTGCTGGCTTATTTTGAAGCAGGATCATTTCCCTTGTTCAGTTTAAAATGTAATACTACAAATAGTTGTCCTATCAGTGGTGAAGGGATACTACACCTCTGTCTAACAATGAGTGGTGGAGATAGGAACATCTCAAACTTCATTGTTCTGGATGGAAATCTTTATCTGATCTAGTCCACCTGATCACTAGTTAGATAAAGCTGTTATACTACCGAAAGACCGCAGAGGGCATATAGGCAACAATATCCCACACGCACTGAAGTTCATAGCCTAGAAAATTTCTACAGGGAAAGGACACGCTATGATGTCCTTAGAAAAGCTATTCATGTTTGTGAATAATTTGTGGCATTTTTACTCCATTCCTTTCCATTTTTATTCTTTTCCCTCACAAAAAAAAAAAAAGGTGTCTTATTATTTCCATCTAAGGAGTAAAATTTTTTCATTTATTATACAAATAAGACAATTTGATAAAATGCTGGAAAAATAAAATCATAAAAATATGTGTTCTAAATATGAAAAACTAAAAAGACATGTAAATAGTGGTCCCTCCTCTAGAGACTTTAAGGCACCATTTGGAAGAAGGCAAAATGAATCCGTTAACTAGAAAGAAGAGCATAAAGAAAATATAGCTTTGAGATCAGATTCTTGTAAATTGTATCACATTGTTGTATTAATAATCTATCCAGAGAAGACTGTCATGGTTTAGGAATGGTATTCTCCAATTTAGTGCTCCCACAAAGACTCTCCAAACTATGCTGCTGCTTGCTCACGCCCCTCCTCCTCCTCACCTCCTGCTGTGTGGCATGATGGAGAGGAGAATTGGAGGCATAAAAGGTGAAGATCACGGGTTGGGCTAAGAACAATTTGCTGGAAACAACGAGATAAGAAAATGAACAGTAACAGCAACAATACTAATAACAAAGTGTACGAGACAGGCAAACGATTCAGACATGACTGCTCAGAACCAGCATTACCCAACCACTCCCTCCAACTCAGAACCAGCACTACCTGACCAGTCCCTCTGCCACACTTACACCACTGGAAGGAACCACTTCTCCCTGGAAGAGAGTCTGTTCCCCCAGCCTCTGGCAATGATGTGAAATCATGTAGAATAATGACCATGTCCTGGCTGTGTCCCTCCTGGCTACTGCAAAAATTAACCCTGTCCTGGCTGGAACCAAGACAATTCATAATCCATCCAAATGAAAAAGTACCTTTGAGCTACACACCATGTAAGTGACTGTGAACTTGTTAATGAGTCATTCTTTTCTGTGTGTTGGTTTTGAGTGGCTGCAAGGTCAACCATCACCTGACACTGTTGGGAAATGAACTGGTGACTTTCGTGGATTCATGGCTTGTAGTAATCCATCTTCCAAGATCATAGTACAGCTAGTGCTGGATCAGCAGACACAAAAGGGACTAGACTCCTAATCCACCCAATGCAGTGTCTTGCCTTAGAGAGAGTAAACAATACCAGTGTTCTGAAAAAAAGGTGTAAATACCAATCCAGGCTGTATATTGATGATTCTTGCTCAGTTTTGAGAGGTGAAGATGCAACCTGAAAGTCTATACATGCCTCATATTTCTAATTGTGTACGTTCTTCTGTCCCAAAATATCCAGCATTATTCCAGGGTGGGGAGCGGGCCCATTGACAAGAGGCTGTGGAGTAAGCTTTCAGTTCAGCTTCTTGCACTGTAACAAGTGCTGTGAATAAATAAATCTTCACTGCTTTAGGCTGGTAACTTTCAGTGAGTGAATTTACTTGAGACTGCTCCTAGTGTTTGGGGTTTTTTTAAGATCTGTAGAGCAGATGATGTTGAAGGGAAGTCATATGAAACAGAACCTAGACTCATCTTGTGAGACTTGGTCTTTCCCACCTGATCCTCAGTTCAATTACCACAGATAGGGTGTGGCACTAAGCAGATAAACCCCTCTCCAATAGTACAGCTGAGTGTTGTTAATATTTTAAATTACCTTTAACACTCTCATTCTTCAGCTTTGCATATAGTTCATTAGAAATGGAGTACATCAGCAGTGGAAATAAAAAATAGCTTTCTTTTCTCAGCTGAGAGAATTAATCCTGGAGAAAAATGGGAAGTTGTGATGACACTGATTCATGTACTACCTGAGGTATGAAATGCAAGAAACTTGTTGGAATTTTTTTTTCATCTTTACTAACTGTTTAAAAAACATTAGTAGTTAATTCAAATGACTGGTAGCTTAAGAATATTGAATGTGGTAAATTTCTTATCTATCTAGGCCTCATTTATAGTTTGGCTATTGCTGCATGTGTAGCAGCAGGAGGGGCTGGTCTGGTGTACTCATGTGTACCAGAAAACTCCTTCTTGCTTGTAGGCACACGTGCATTTGTAAAATGGCTCTGAACAATTAATGTAGAGTAGCTGTAGTTAAGTACAAACTGCTTCACAGTGTTTGTTCCTTCTCATTCACCTTTGTCCTTTTCTTCTTTTCCCTTTTCATATACAGTGTAGTATTTGAGCCAAATTTCAAGTTCGGTATGTGCTCTGATGTATCTCAGTGTTGATAATATGTTAAAAATTATGTCTGTAAAGGCATCCTGCTTGAATGTGTAAGCCAGTGGTCTTCAGTCCTGACAGGTTTCTGGATGTACTATAAGAACTAGTTATTTGAAGAACAGTTCATTACATTCTGATTTTCCTCTGGTTTTTTTGTTTGCTTGCTTTATTGTATTGAAGCTCCTCTATGCTGAGGCTGGCTCAAAGAGGCAGACCTGTACAGTGTTTAAAACCAGACTTTTAAGATTAAAGGTTCTTACTCAGAAATTTCCCAGATCTGAGGTCTTTACTGCAGCTGTTCTGCAAAACCTGGGTCTGATTTCCTCGTACAATAAAACATTTTTTTATTCCTTTAGCTTTTTTAAAATACTATAAATACGAACAAACAAAATTCCTCTCCATGGTCTCTGACTTGCTTGAGTGGCATCATTAGTCTCAGACTCAAAGACAGCTTAAACCCTTTATTTATTTTATAGTTTTGACTAAGAGACTAGGAGTATATTAAAATTTTCACCAAAAATGGAAGCAAGAACAGAAAATAATACAGATGCAAATGTAGCTAACCTTTCCACTGGAATTTCCTGATTTTGAAAGTGGTTTACCAGACTTGGATCAGATTTTGAAAAATTTATGACTCTTTATAACTTTGTATATACATGGATAACATTTGTCATTAGATAAATGTCTGCAGGAACATAACAATGTATTCACTTTATTTTTTCATTTAATTTTCTAGATTTTTCTTAAGAAAAAAGAAATGCTTGAAACTTCTTATAAAAGTACTCCATGTAGTATTGCCAAGACTAAGAGATGTCAGTAGATGGGAACTTTCCTGAGACCCATTAGTCATTAGGAGCAAAAAAACTGTGGGCAGATGGCACCTGACTGTCCTGTTGTTCCCTTGCCCCTCACTCAGTATTTATTGCCAAGCACTGAGTAGTGGTATATGAGAGACTAAGAGTTCATGGAAGGAATGCTACGGGAGGAGAAAAGAACTCGGCATATTGAGAGTGTTAAGTGAAAATGGGTTTGTCCACAGGTTGGTGGTTGAATAGAATGAGCAGATGGAAAGCTCATTCTAATGTAATTGAGAGACCTGTATTGTTTTGGAAAAGGATAGTTGTTGCTCCTCTTGTGAGGAGAAAAATAAATTAAGTATCTCCTCTCAAATAGGCTTACCAATTTTCATCTATTTTGTTAAGAATAAATTTTGGGGAAAAGTCTCTCTCCTGTCTACACAAAGGACTCTCTCTGGCAAAAACTGGATCATTTGAAGAAGCTGACTGAAATGGAAAGGTTTTAAAATTATTTGCATTATGTGCAGAAAAATATATCATAGACATGACTTTTCCAGCACTGCAAAACATATTTTATGACTTTCCCTTGTCTCAAGACCTCCTTTAACCAAGCTCTTCCATGTGTTGGAAGATCTCTCTGCTCTCACAGCAAGAATGGTGCAGTAAGGTTTAATGCTCTTTCCTTTATAGCTGCTGAGGCAAGAAAAGCAGCCTTGTTCTTTGCTCTGGAATCCTCAGATCTCGGAATGACCCTTTGGGACCAATAGTAGCAGGTGTTAATTGGAACAATCTTTTGGCTGCTTTGATGCACTCTAGGGACAAGCCAGGGTTTTAAAGCCATATGTGTGCACTCCAGGTCTGAATAATCAAGCAGAAATTTGGATGTTTCACATTTCAAGCTTTGTCATGCTTTCTCCTAGTACTGATTTTTAAATGTACAAATGGAATTTGTAGTACAGGGATCTTGTCCAGCAGCCACAGTGTTCATTTGCTTCAGGGTATTGCAGATAATGATTTTTTTTCTTTATTAAAGCTAGTAATAAAAAAAAGTCATCCATATGCATTTAGAATCTATCTGCCTTTGTGTCTTTTCAGGATAGTTTGAATAAAATGGGATTCCCTTGGACACTTACTTTTTCAAAGATGTGACTTATTCTTCACTCATTTTGGTTGCATTGGTAGTTAGTACATAGCTATTTGGAAAAAAAATCAACCAAATTTCAGTATATTTCATCATACTATCAATACCTTCCTACTTGATTCCACTTTCTGTCCTCGAATAATGAGAACTTGGTACCTGAGTTTGGCCATCCAGCATTTTTTGCTTTCTCATAGACATACATTCCCTCCTATAAAGATTGGGGTTTGACTTATTTTGGACTCCGGCCATAAGTCTTCTGATGGAATGAACAGTGTTTAAATATGAAAGTCTAGGCTTGCCTCTTCTACCTCTAAGCAGAACTTTTTAGACTAAATGTTACTGTGGAGCTTAGGCTTTGAGGGAAGCCATGAGATGACCAGTGCTGGAGACTTTTCCCCCCATAGGATTTCAATCAGCCAAGGTATCTGATAAAAATCTGTTATTACTCTAAGGAACAACTGTATTCAAAGAACAGTAGTAAATGTATTCCCTGTGTGACCAAACCCAGAAAATGCCTTAAAATAGTTGCTCAGTGACAGTGCATTACGTTTCTAATCTTAAAAATCAAAGCCACGTCAAGAGTTTTAAAGTTGCCTGCAAGTTTTTTTGAGTGTTTAAAGAAATATGAGTAGTAGTTTTTCAGCTACTGTCTCACATTTTATCTTAGGTGTAGTGGAACTTAAAGTGCTTCTGTGTAATTTGAAAGAATCTGGCAGAGAGTCTGCAGACATCATTCCAGGAATGCTGCTGCACCTTGTAGGCAAGGCACTGGGAAAAAAATATCACTGACAGGTATGTAGGTGAGGTTACGTTGCTGATCCTCCAATAGCAAACCAAAATACTTCTTAATGCTATATATCAAACACACTAAAAATGTGGCAATGCAAATGCTGGGGGATGCTGGGCAGCCAATTGGCTGTTGTGTGCTCATGGTGCAGGGTTCTGACCCGGGAATGGGCACTGCATTGTTCCCCAGTGTTTGTCAGTATGTTTTTTGATATCACCAAGCACACAAAGCCCATTGACATGCTGTTCAGCTAGAAAAACAGTGGAAGAGCTTGTGAATATATTTTATAACAGATTTTGCTCAAATGCCACTTCTATTGTAGAGTAAGGATCACAGAATAAAAAAATTGAGCTAAAGAGGCTGGACTGAAAGATATTCATAAATACATGTAGTTAAGGTGAAGACTTGATATTTAAGTACCAAGTAGTCCCTTCCACATGCACCACCCTAAGTGAGAAGGGATGATGCGGGAAACAATACTGGACATAGGACTTCCCATTTTAACGTTGCTGTAAATTTAACACATGGCAATGCTGTACATTTTTAAATTTCCCTCTGTTTCCATTTCTTATTCTGTAAAGGAAGGGGTAATGGGGAGACTATTTGCACTTAAGAGAGTTTATAAATGGAGAAATTTCAAAATAATTTTTAAAGATTTTTTTTTTCATTTTCTGTAAACAAGGTTTTACAATCTAAACTAAATAAATTGAAAAAGTAAAGCTTGAATTTAAAAAGCATTTTGTCAAGCTTGTAAGGGTTTGATAATTTTTCATCAGGAAGCTCCATGAAAATTTTTATATTTGTATATTTTGGTGTTTTGGTTGCGATTTTTTTGTTTTGTTTTGTTTTTTAGTGAAATGCAGAAAATGCTGATACAAAAGTCTCCTTTTATGAAAATTTAAATTCAGTGGCAAAAATATTTTTTTATGTTTCCATTTTTCTTCTAATCTCCATATACTGTAATAAATTCACTGGTTTAGACGGTTTGGTTTTGTTTTAGGTTTGTTGTGTTTTGGTTTTTTTTTTCCCCCAGATATAAATGACCAAATAAGAGCAAAAACTGTTTTCTTCTAGCATATAGTGTTTGGGACTTTCCCGCTTTTTGGAAAAACAGCATTCTCCTATTGCATAGTCCAGGATAGGATTATCAGGCTGTACTGGAGACCAACAGCACATCCAGTACAGAAGCAGACAGCAAAAAAAAGAAGTAAATCTGCACAGTTTTTAAATTACCTCAATCTTAACCCTCCCCACTTTTTTTATTTCTTTTCTGTCCATTTACCATGTACGCCAACTTTTCTGATGGAATTTATATGGTTGAATACTCTAAAGAAGATGTCACAATGAACCATAAGTCTTTTTCTCAGCCCTTTTAATGCCCACAACTTTTGATCATGTCTTAGAAGAAGCAGTTGTGACCATTTGATGATAAATCACTTACTGGCATGCAAGGGTCCACTGGGCTTTGCTCCCACTCATGTTGTCTTTCATCTTCAGAAACTTTTTGTGCAGAAATATTTCTTTCTGATTAAAAGTTTAGGAAGTTCAGTGCCTTTGGTGGCATTTTCCTCTCTTTCTTTCTTCCCTCCCTCCCTCCCCAGCATCCCCCTCAACAAGTATGTTGCTCTGTTGATGTTGTACATTGCAGGGACAGGGAGATAAAAATGCTTAATGCTATGTGGATTTGCAGGCTCTGATTTGTAAGCAGGCAGCAGTGACTTTACTGTCACTGGACTTACAAAATCTTGGCACCAGAAAGACTTTGCCCATCCCTCCCTGTTTCCTACTTCCAATGTGAACTTTGTTTTGCATAATTGGAGTACCTCATAGTTGCAGTACAAAACCAGCTTTTCAACCATTCAACCATTTACATTTGTTAAGTTGTGCCAAGTTAGCATACAGACTTTAAAAATTTTAGTGCATACTATGAATTCCTGATTCTTATAAACCCTGAGATGCTCAGCTAATAAAATCATCAGAAGATAGTGGTGGCCTAAGATTTATGACAACTTTTAATGGGACATATTCTTGTAAACCCTGAGGAGGTAATTTCTGCAGACTTCTGAGCAAGATCAGTGTGAGCTGGGGCCATGGTAAGAATAAATAGATCTGATAGGCAGAGAAACTAGAGCCTGGTCTCACTTTTGTTCCCTTTTCACTGCTGCCATGTTAAGAGGTGTGTGGAAAGCAGTCAGGTTTCCTTGGCATAGTGATCCTTTCTGTGCACAGATCCCTGTTAGGTGTAATTTTCCTGCATACTCTGTACCAATCTTACACATGGAGATTATAGCAGGGGAGAACCTGACTGGGGTGTGTTGCACCAAATCCTGACCAACATGGGGCTTTGGTGATGCAGCTGGTATAGATTAGAATAGCTCTGGGATTGCTTTCATCTATGAAAGGGTTGGGCTGGTAAAAAACTGCCCCCAGGATAAGAGAAATGCATTGGCTTTTTATGCATCTCAGCCTCCTCCTTAGTTACATCTAATGAACAATGGCACAGCTGAGAATGTGGCCACACACAGTCTGGAGAGTTTCTTTTTGTAACTAGATCTTGGGAAAGATTTCCCTTCAATACAGAATTTCATGGATTTCTTTTGAGATTTGTGAAAATAAACAAATAAACCACGTCCTGCAGTTGGAATGTTTCTGACACGATGAAATGGATTTGATTTCCCTGTGTGATGGTACACCACTGCTCCTTTTAGAGGGTCTTGAAACAGATACTCTAGTGGCATTTGAGCACATTTAGATGTGGTTTTTCCAGTCAAGTGTCAGGTATCTGAAATGAATGTATACACTGAATATGAGATTTTATTTTTTTATATATTTGTTAGATTAGTAGGAATTTGGCCGTCAGAGCTAATGTAGTGCTTCACAGCATCTGTCTTTAGGAGATTAACAGCTGTGTACCATCTCTTGCCCACAATAACTGCAACTGCTCAGACCTCATCATGTTTCCCACAGCTTTCCTGAACTGGCTGAGCCAGTTCTGCAATATTGAAGTGGCACTGACAAATGTTATTACTTGATTATTACACCTTGTTCAGGCATAGCAGGTTTTCATATTTATATTTCTTTTACAGTATTAGCAAGAATTTATTAATGATAATTTCACTTGGTGTTCTATATTTAGAATGACGTTGCCAGCTGGTCTGATAATACAAATATAGTATTTTCTTTAGCATGTATAGTATGTTACATGCCACCACTCCTATGTGTGTAAAATACTTATCTCCAGAGAAGATGCACAAAAGAACAAATACAGTGTTTTGAATTTTTACTAAATGTGAATAGTGCCAAACCTAACTCCATTTTTTGTAGTGATGAAGGTTATTCTAGTCCAACAAAATGTCCTTAGTAAATAAGAGGGGGAAAAAAGGCAGAGATTTGGGTATGTGTAGGGAGGTTAAGCACAACAATCCATGGGGTTAACTTTCAGCATTGTCCCAAGGCCCTTCAGCTTTTTATGTTTAATTTTTCCCTCTGTTGAATTGGCACCAAGGGGTTTTATGCAACCTGTCTATAACCAGCAGTATAGGGCTATGGAGCAGAAAGTGTTAAAGAAAATCACAGGGTGGATGTATTTGAAAAGAGGAAGGACAAAAAGAGGGTGAGGTTTCATAAGGAAGACCACAAGAAAAAGGGGGTACAGTGAACACACATGCTGATTTTTGAAGTCCACAGAACAGAACATCTCTGCAAAGAGAAGCTTCAGAGACAAAGGACTGGGTGGCACCATACAGGTGACAGTAGGGAGGAAAATGTAGGATCACTTCTTTCAGCATCAGTGCTCCATTGGATCAGCTTAAATTTCTAGTGTAATCTCAAGTAAGACCATGTGAGTGCATCATGGATGACTGAATGCCAGTGCAGAGCTATATTACCTTTTTCTGTCCATGTATACCCAGGTTTGGTCACATCTCTTTCCAGAGTGAAAAAAACAGCCAGAAACCACAATATTTAGTCATGTAATGCCTTTGTAGGATATCTGAAAGAATTTCCAGCTATGATAGTTATGATTTGACCTTCATCTGTTTTCTGTGGCTTGGTGTAAAACATGATTTTCCAATACTTTCTTATTTTTATTTGTGGTCAGGCCAGAAAAAAGATTACACCTTCAATTTCCTACTTTAAAATTATTATTTTTAAATGTTTGGAAGGCGATGTAATGTGAAGAATTGAAGTAAAGAACTTTTCTCAGGAACTTGTAAACCATACTGGATTCCAAGAACACAATGTGTAAATGAAATACTGGTTTCAGAGGCCACTAGGGAGTACCAGAAAATAAAAAAGGATTAGGTTGTTCATTTGCAAACATGTGCATATACACTAGCACAAAGCACGAACTTCAGTGAAACAAGTAATTTTAGACCCTAATTTACTTCCACTCCAGTTTGCTTTTATCTAGTCTTAGAGCTGTTGCTGGAAAAATTCAATAACCCCTGTGGTTTAAAATTCTTATACACATGGTAAAAACTAATCCCATGTCTATACGTAGCCACAAATAAATCATATGTGCTGTAATTCATTCTGTTGCTGACACACTAGTTTTCTGACTGATTTTGAATGGCTAAGGAGTTCCTTTTGAATGTTTTTATGTTACATGATAGAAATGGCAGCCTCTCTCTGACAATTTCACTATTGTCTACGACTATGTTAGAGCTGTTTTAAAGTTGTTGCTCTGCAAAGACATGTACTGATGCCCAAACTGAGGCCTTAATAAAGACTAAGTGTGACCACACTGCTATTTTAGTAGTTAATGTCACACCTAAATGAGAAGATGAAAGGGGAAAACCCTTGCGAAGGGTGTCTTCTCTCGCCATTTTTAATACTTGGCAGTACCATCCCTTTGAGCACCATAAATGCATCATTGGTGTAAATAGATCCTTTCAACAACTGTGTGAAGTACCCAGTACTGCTGCCTCCATGTTTCTGATGGAAACTGAAACACTTGCTCTTCTGTTTTCTCTGCCTGTGATTTAACCTTGTGGACTCCACCTGGTTCTCCAGTGTGAGAATTGTTGAAGGTTTGAGGCAAATCCTATTAAAATCAGTGTGAGTCCTCCTTCTGGCTCTTATCAGGCTCTCTATTCTTTGGTGTTATGGTAATGGTATGACCCTCAGTTGACTTATAATTATACACTTGAGGAACAAAGAGAGTGATAGAATGAAGTTGATGTTCCATTCCAGTAATAAGCTGACTGAATATGGGAGAATTTACTGCAGCTGGTCAGGGCTATGGCTGTGAGTATTGTGGTGGCTGAGAGTTCCCTCTCTCTCATCTGAGGGGAAATTCTGAGGAAAAACTGACTCCACCAAGACCAAAACATACTTACTAGTGGGAATTAAAGGAACCACGTGATATGAGGATATCTGTCTCTGGGCTGGGAAGCTTTCCAGATAAGAGATGAGAAGTCAATTTATTGGAAGTTTGGGTGAGGACACACAAGCTGCTGCTGAAAGGGCCTGTCTACAATCATCTTCTGCACATCTGAACAGGGGATCTCCTCTAAGGGAGAGCAGGGTTTTTTTTCCCCGTTATATTTTCCCATTGCTGATCTTCCAATTCTTTGATTAAGTGAGCAAAATGGGGATCTGCTTACATGCAATGATCAGTCTAATCCTTTTTAGGTGGTGGGAATTCCCACTGAAAGCTCCCTACCATGTGGGTGCCATGTCTTTCCTTTTCTGGCACACTATGATGCAGCCTGGCTTGCTGGCATGCATGCCATTTGCACTTAGCACAGGGAAAAAAGCACATTCAAAGAATTTTGACAGAAGTCCTGGTGTGGATGAATCCCCCTTTCCTCAGTGTAAAAAATGCCCTTGCCTAAATGCTAGGTGAAGTTCCTTTTTTTTGTATAGAAGGCTGGAATAACTTAAAAGCTACTGTAAAACTTAATAAAACAACATTAAATATATAAGCCTGTGGTCTCCACCTTCATCCCCCCTACATCCTCTACAAACAATAGTGATTATACAGCAGTGTCTGAATTTCTAGCACTGTTTTTTTCCTAAGGTGAAAATGTTTATTGTGTAAACTTTCTTTGTAGATTTTGAGGTAAATTAGTGTGTTTAACATGTTGGTCCACATATATATATGTTGCAGTATTCACCTAGTAGTGGCAAATCTTGTTCTCTGAGATAGAGTACCAACACAGAAGAGAAAGTCTGAGTGTTTACACATTTACAAGCCCCGTAATTATTTATGTGTTTATTGTAGCTTTATTCTGTCTCAGCTCAAAAAATGGCATATTAAAGCAGAAGCATCACCCTATCGGTTTCTTTTGTGAGGTGTGGAGGAGTAAGAGACAAAAAAAGCACATGTGTGCACATAATAAGCATATAGGGATTAATGTCCATGTACCTTGATAAACAAATACTCATTAACTATTCATCTTTCTTCTACCCAGGCCGTGCTTCCTCATTTTTATATTTAATACTAATACTTTAATTGCCAATAGCTGAATGACAAAGAGCTACTACAGTTTGAGTATTGCTATTGAGATTTCTCTTCTGTGCAGTAATCTATTAATTTTTAACCTGAAAGAAAGAAAACAAAATATTGTAGGGAAGTAGCACACTTCTTTCTTGGATTCCAGCAAGGTAATTCTTTTCTTTTCAGAGAAAATCTTCTGATTGATAGACCTACTAAACGAGAAACAAATGCCTCTATCAAAGTCACCCTTAAGATGCCTTCCTTTACTCAGTTGTTACCATCTGTTGTGACGAAAAGTAATTTAGACAGATATAGTTGACACTCATTTTATCAGGGCAAGATTTTTATTTTTTTTGTAATTTGGGACAAGGACCTTCTGTTGGATGAATAATTAGAGTAAATGTTTTGTCATCCCAGTGGACTGTCTTCCACATTGTCTGGTGGAATGGTGTTACTTCAGTTTTTCATAGAATATACTTGGAAATTCCAAGTATTCTGTTTCCCATTTTGCTGCTAATGTCTGCAGAATTCATAGGCACTGTACTGTCTCACAGAATTATTTACTTTTCTTTTGTCATTGACTTGATCTAAAAAAAATATTTATTTTCATGCTGAGAGTGAATGGAAAGTTTAACAGCTTAGAAAAAACAGCATCATGTTTTCTTTTTGATACTTCTTGCTTAGTCCATTCTGTGTAATTTCCATTCCTCACATTCTCAGAAAATACACAGCACATCTTCCACTAGAGATTTTTCTTGAGACTTGTCTTGTACATATTTTTTGCTTCCTTTTGGTTTCGTAATACTCACTCCCCACTTAGGAAGGACATTTATGTCACAAAAGTACCTTGTATAGGAGGGCAAAGTCTGCCTCTTGAGATATTAGTCCCCTGGGAATAACATGGTCTAAGTATATATTTATGGCTTCAACCTTCCTCTAAAGATAGAACACTTTATCTAATCAATTGGAAAGACTGAATAGCTGCATCTGCTCCTAATATGCAGGTGGTAATGGCCCTGCATAGTAGTTTCTCCTTTACTTTCATTTTGCAATTCTGCTTGCCACTGCTTGAAACAAAAGATATTTAATGATGTGATGCAACTTAAGGTAGGCAATGGACAGCTATCTGTAGTTTGATGTCCTTGCAGTACTTCATAACAGATGTTATGGACAGTTCATTAAAAAATATCAATGAACAGTTTATCTGGAAATGTGCTAGGAGGATGTATGAAGCTGAACAAGGAATTAATAATCTTGAGGTAATACCATCCAAAGTCTTCTGGCCTCTTCTTTGGACTCTTTTAATGCTACATGAGTGCCATTAATTGCAGATCATCAAGTGAATTGCACTCAGTATATCAACCCAAGCTCACAGGGGTAGACAGCTCAGCCTGTTGATGTTTGTGGGCATGGAGGTGCTGTGTTACTGTGTCACTGAACTCAGTCTCCATTCAGGGCTTTGTTTGGTTTGGAATTGCTAGGTCAGAAATGCGCACCTACTTAGGGGATATATGTTCTTGAGCTAGATATATTGAGGGGAATAAAGAGAAAAGCATATCTCAGTTTACATCTCCCTAGAATCAATTGGAAAGGCTTCTGGAACTCAGCTGTGGCACTAAATATGTGAACACAAATTCAGTTTTTCAGCACATACTCTGTGCAACTACACTGAGTTAAGTAGGAAGATGGGTTGTTATAACTGAAGAATGTTCTGAGAGGGGATCTATAATGTCACTTATCTACCATGCTCAAACAGTAGCGGTAAAGACTAAATTATTTTAATGCTGAAATATTGTAATTTTTTACATTATATTCTCTGAATCTAGCTCATTGTGTTGTCACCTAGTATATTTTTACAATGTAATAGAGAAAATGAAACTTGTCTTAAAATGT
The DNA here is from genome assembly GCF_001604755.1 of Lepidothrix coronata. Taxonomy (NCBI): domain Eukaryota; kingdom Metazoa; phylum Chordata; class Aves; order Passeriformes; family Pipridae; genus Lepidothrix; species Lepidothrix coronata. Next base: position 5,589,543 of record NW_016690223.1, read on the forward strand.
TTCCAGAAGATCAAAAAGTGAAAATAAACAACAGAGATGATAGTCTTATAGTTCTTTCTACTCAGTCTTTTTTCAGACTAGCATGAACATTGGAATTCACACTCAGTGGCTGTTTAATGCAGTCTGATATCTTTAAATTCAGCATATGTCTAAGGTCACATTGCAGAATTGTTGCACAATTTCAATTTTTCATAATTAAACTAAGTTGATTCTGAAACCTTTTACCATCAGGTATAATTCTGCTGTTTATCTTTCTCTTCCAAACACATGCAGAATGGTCCTCCCTTCCTGGCTTACATGCTAGAGAAGATGTGAGTGTCCGTGCTAAAAGGCATCCTATAGCAAATAGAGTTACTATTATTTTTTTGAGCTACACCTAAAGAGGTGGATAAGTTTGGAGCAGTGAGGGTTATGTGGCAGGAAGGTTTGCCTAAAACAATCTGTGAAAATCTCCAGAGTAAGTCAAAGCTGGGAAAAATCTTATTTAAAGCAGTGCCTCACTTGTTACAGCACTTAGTCTACCCTGGTTTTCTGTGTACCTTCAGGGAGCAAACAGGGGGAAAGGTTTAGTGTGAAAACAAAACATTTGAAAGAGCTATTTTCTTCTTTTTAGTCTCCACAAAAAAAGAAGACAAGAATTTGAGGAGGTCCCACCCTTAAATAAGATTGAGAGCCAGGCCTCATTTTAAAGATGTTTTGGCAAAAGACACACAGACAGGAAAGTTTTCTGCAGATAGTTTGTTTAAATGGTGACCTTTATCTTTCTCCAAATGAAAATGAAAACTCCTCCTATGCTGCATGACCTCCAAAGAGGTTTAGTCAATTGCATCATGGTGAGATGATGTTATATATCAACATCTGTTTCTACGGTGTCCCATGTGTGTTTTCTGTGTTACAAAATTTTCCTCTATCTTTCTCTCTCCTATTTTTGCTCCTTAATACATTTTTTTTTTATTGTACCTCATCTGTTCTTCTCTTGCCTGATAATGTGAAAGTAAGAAGGAAGCTATATGCATGAAAGATGGATGAAGGCATTTGCTTTTAGGGTTTTTTTCCCTAGTTTTATCATCTTTATCACCAGTTTAACTAGTTACCTCTGCTGGAATGAATCTCTGCAATGACTTTGCCAGACTGCAAGTGTTACCGTGGACTCCAAATTAAATGAATTTCAACATTGGCTCAGAAACCGTAGCTTTATGTGTGTTCCTCCTAATAATGGGTCAGGGAAGGACTTTATAGATGCAGTTGGTAAGAATGTTGGCTAGGAAAACATTAACTCTCCAATAAGAATGAATGAACTTTTAGTACAAAGTAGCATGCCAAATTCAAGTCTTAAATGTGATCTTTTTCCTGCATTCCGTCTTTTAATCTAGTTTTTTATTTAATTCTGCTTTCCAGTAGCTGTTTCCCTTGGAAAACATGGTGCTTACAAAAGTCCTCTTTATGTGAAGAGCTCTGATTTTGGCTATTGTTTCTCTGATAGCTGACTAGGATATAAAATTCTCAAAGTTAAACATACCATGCAGAATATGAGGACAGCATATATAATTTGAAACCAAGTCTGAAAAGATACAACTTATGGGAAACATTGAAACAGATACTTAATAGTAATATCATGGCAATTAACCCTTTGTGATGTTCTTTGTAATCTCTGAGGGATCTTAAGAGTGTAAAGGTTTACTGCAAACTGGCTTTTCTTTACCTAGAAAATTTTTCTGTGCAGATAATTTTTCTCTTCATTGTCATTTTGATACCTTTTTCTTGCAGATCTGGTCCTTTTTTACTTGTCATGTGAAGGCCTATACATCCCCTCTCTTTGCAACAGCAGCTGTTTTTCTAAAATTTGCCCTCTCCTCATGTCAAATTTCTGAATTTGGTTCTGGGAAGACAGGTGAGAGAGATTTCTTGTCTGAATCAGCTATGCTTTACACTATTATTGAAGAAGAAAGACAAGGCAGTAGCTGAGAACACTGATTGTTGCTTTGTTACCCTTCCTGGACAAGGGCTGTCCATCTGCTTGCATAGTGCATAGCAAAATAAAGCCCTAATTCCAAGAGAGACTTTTTGGCACCAAGATGAGTGGTTAATAGTAAATCTGCAACAGAGCATGACTCAGCCTTGCTAGTAAGATAAACAAATGGAAAAAAATAGGTCTCTTCAGTCTCAGGTTTATATATGCTGCAGTTTTAAGCTGAATTCAGCCCTGAAGCATGACATCTAAGAAAGAACATTTTACCAGATCAAAAGATTGGTGAGTCACAAGAAAGCCATGAAACTGAAATTAGCATACAGAAAAATGACTTCTTAGGGATCAGAAAGAATCCTGTGAAGCACTGAGGTATATGGACAGATGTAACTTACAGATAAGGTAGCAGTAAAAAAAAAAAAAAAAAAAAAAAAGCTTTTATGATTCCTTGCGTTAAGAAATTTGTGTCTGCTAAAGTCCCTTGATCTGTTGATGACAGACAAGAACATAGGTAGTACTGCACACCAAGATGAGATTTACAGGAAGCAAGCATATGGGAAATGGGATCCTAGTGCTGCTGCCAGCTTGAAAAACCTAAAAAGCTCTGCAGAACTGCCACCACAAGTACCTTTTAAATTCAAGGTGAACTCATTAACTAGTGGCTTCTGGTAGCCTTTAGATTGGCTTTTCCTGGTGCTATAAGAATTGGTTATAATAATTTTAGAAAGGAAGGTGTGTAAAAGCAGCTTTGCCTGTGGAAATATTTGGTCACTTCCAAGGCTATGCTGTAGACACAAATGGGTGGAAAGGGTGAGCCCTCTCTTTTTAAAATGGTCTGTGAACAGAGAAGGAGAAATGTCACACAGACTGGTTTCATCTTTTTCTCTTTCTTGTCCCTCAGGGATAAGTTCATGTGTAGCGAGAAGAACTGAATGCAGAGCTCTAATAGGACACGTTAGTTTCAAGATATATAATCATCAGGAAGCCTAAATAAGGGGTACATTATGTTCTTTTTCATACCTATTTCCAAGATTGAATCTATCCAGATGAGCAGTGGTCTTAATGTTTCTTATGCTACTTTGTTGTTTTTCCAGGAGCTGCTCTTACCCATAGTGTGAGTACTTGTGGGTGAGCAGCTGCAAAGAGGTAGCAGACTCAGCGTGACACAGCTTTATTCCCACAAAGGCAGAAATGCTGAGTCTTTCTATTCATAAGGCTGTAAAATGAAAACTGGTTAATGTAGAAATTGCAGTGCAAGCAACCTGATCTGTGCTTTTATTAATATATGTGCACCTTATTTTGGCAGGGACTACACTGCATTTAAAAACTGTTTGCAGATGCTTTTGGGGGATCTAAACCTGTCCATGTGTGTGGTGGATTTTTTTTAAACAGCAAAAGGAGATTTCAATCATGCTGGAAATGTCACACTTGAAGGAATTCACAAAATGTCCCATCCTCACTACTGAAAAGCTAGAAAACTTTAGGCTTAACTGGTCTAGCATTGGGGAATATACAGAAGGATTTCAATCTAGCAAGCAAACAAAGGTACATCAGAATGAAAAGCAAATTCACATCTAAGGAAGAATTGGGAAAAAAAATTTAGTTTTCTTATCTTTAAATGAGCTCTTGGATGAGAGCCTGAAAATTGAGTTTCTAGAAGGATTAGGAGGTAAATGCCTTCACTTTTCCGTCTCTCTATTACAAGAGGGTATTATCAGTGTTCATGATAAGTTGCTAGGGCGATGAAATACCAAAATTCAAGGCACCAAACTTCTGCTGTTGGCTGTATTTGGTAGCTGTTAATATAGCTTCTTATAGCAGATTTAGAAAAATTAATTGTTTTGGCTTAATCCTCTCTCCTTGGAATCAGCAGCGGTTCAGAGATTTATATGGTACATGTTTACCTTTCTCAAAAGCTCAGTATTGTCTTTCCATCTTTTTTCCCCATATGTCCACTTTTCTGTGAGAAAGATATAAATAAAGAATTAATGCTGTCTCTCTTTTCCCACCCTACTCAGTACGGTTTTGCATCTTCCTCAGTACCAACAATAGTGAAATTTCAAGCAATGATCAATCAAATTCATTCTGAATGCCTGAGGCTTCACATAAAGGGAGCAGCCATGTCACGTCTCTGTGCCTTTAGTCCACAGTTTAGTATTGTGGCTTCTTTGGAATGCAGAACTGGATTTCATCCTTGGTTATTGAAGATCTGCTGAAACAACAATGCATGAGATGTTGTTAACCCTCTCTTAATGTGTAGAATTATAGAAGCTGAATGCATGAATGTTTTCTTCACAGACTTCACAGTAATCCATCTCACATACTTTCTAATACATGCCTGAAAAAAACATATTGAACAATTAGGTGTTTTTATCTATTGGGAAAAGTTTCTTCTTTGCACCTTGTCGGTATTTCATACACACTTTCCAGCAAGGAAGTTTATAAATTAACAGTTTCTCAGAGAGAAAGGACTAAGAGATGCAGCAAGGTGAGAATCATTCTCAGATTTCTTAATAGACAACTCACAAAACTCACATTCCTCATGCAATACTACTGGTCCTGTCTAATTCATCTCCATATGCCTCAGATTTTGGGTAGGAAGAGGCAAAGATGGGTTTTGTAAACACCAGTGGTTGCAGTGCCTGGGCAGAAGTGTGGGTGGGAGACAAAATGACCTTGAATTCTCTATCTGAACACTCACTTTGGAGACTTGTTCCATCAGGGACCAAATCTGAGCACCAACCTTGTGACCTGCTCAGACTACCTAAGGAGGACCAGTAGACCTCATGACCCTCTTTCACATGAGGGCTGTTCGAGTTTTAGGCTCCTTCTATAAGATTTTTGTTTCTATTTTATGTAAATCAGGATGTCTTCCCTAGTCGTGGGTGCACTTCGTGTTGTTCTAAATCCTACAAATTTCATGATATGTTATAGTCCTGAGCTCCATTGATGCTATTTAAGTTGAGAAAATTCATCACAAAATTCTTTTCCAGCTCTTGGTGAGACATGGAATTGCATGCTCAGTGACAAGCTGACAAGTCATAGAATCATAGCATATCCTAAGATGGAAGGGACCAACAAGGATCATCAAAGTCCAAACCTGTCCCTGCACAGGACAGCCCCAAGAATCCCACCATGTGCCTGAGACCATTGCCCAAATGCTTCTTGAACTCTGACTTGGTGCTGTGACCTGGTCACCAGAGAGAAATTAATGTCTTCCCCTCTGCTTCCCCTCATGAGGAAGTTGTAGACTGCTATGAGGTTTCCCTTCAGTCTCCTCCAGGCTGAACAAGAAGATACAAGGGAGGTATCTCCTCATGGTATGAAATTTCTTGAATTCTATTCCCTTAATTCAACTTTTTTAAAATGCCAATCAGTGCAGGAATGCAAATAATATAATTTACCTTTATCCTTAGCGATCTTAAGGGTACTAGGGTTACATTTTTGGAAGATTTCCTGGAAATGTCTGTCCCTCAGATATTTTCTCTCTCTGCCAGTTTGCCAAATCCAGCCACAACATAAAAAGAGTGATTGGAGACGACACAGGTTTCTTTTTGGCTTTTTATTTGGCCATATGACTCAGCAACAGTTGTTAACTTGAACTCCAGGTAAATGGTGTTAATACACACTTAAAAATGTGCAGGGGTGGCCCAAACTGAATCAGCATTTTTAGCACTTTCTGTGACTCTCCTTATTTTCTGTTGTTTACAGGAAAGTGCTATGGGAGAATGCAAGGCTGGTGAGGTGGTGGTGATAAAAGGACTGTGATACCTGTTTCACAGGTAGAAGCAATGGCAATAGCATGTTTTATGAAACTGCTTCATCTTCGTCACCTTTTCCTTTGGTGCATTTATTCTTTTCTTCACATTGTCCTATACCATAAGAAGACACTTCTTTTATAAGAAAGTTTGCCTTGTTTCTCTCTTCCAATTCTTTCATTAAATATATTTAGGGAAGTTTTTCATATCAGATATTCTCTGTTGGCTTCTCCGTTATACGTCCAGCCAGATGTTAGATAGGATTAGCCTTCACTGGTTGTGTTACGACCTGTCCCGGAGGGCGGGGTAATTGAGGTATTGTTAATAATAGATCTCTTGGAATGGATTGGAGTGAAATTACACTAAATGACTGGTATTTATAAATATATATATATATGGCAGGTTTATTTCAAAACAGTTTAGTTGCAATGGAAAGCAAAGAGAAAGAAAGGATAAGAGTAGGAAGATATTACCAGCCATGGATCCAACGATGAAACTTGATAGTTGCAATTTTGATGTCTGTTGGTTGAAGTGATGGTCTCAGTCTTGATCCATCGGTGGTGGGGGAAGCCCCTAAACACAAAGTTCAGTGGACTAATATATGCTGGGATTCAGGTGGGAACGCCCAGGTACCTCCCCTGGAGAGGGGGGTTTTACACTGTCTGATGCAACACTGTGAATCATGTACAGTCCTTTGATTAAAGCCCCAGAAATGAGTATGGGGGCACTCCGGGGGTCTTTGATGAATTATGACCCCTTCTAATACCTGACCGCTACCTCTGCCTCAGAGTAGTTGAGCCAATTATTCCCATCAGAAGGAACGAAAACCTTCAGGTCTATGTGTGAATGTCCTGGTACTTACCTGGGGGTGTGGGGAGTTTTCACACCTGAGCCAGTTGTGTAAGGGAAGACATTGGCACAGTAAAACCCACTATCCCACATTGCAGGACGTGCTTCTTATTGGCCTCTTCCCTTATGTGATTCAAAACCCAGCTCGTAGCCTCTGGTGGTGGGTGTGAACCCCCTCTGCACCTGGGCTGTTACTTTGCACATAGTCAGCAAAGCACCCTACTGCTTTTGCAAATGGCTGATTGTTTGAGTCATTAACCATTAACAGTTCAGTCTCTCACAGGTTGTAAAGCACTTTTGGAGCTGAAGCTGGGGCTGGGAATATGTGTGCTATTTATGCAAAGCAAACAAGCGATAGGAGTCAGCAAGGCAGAAAGGATGACTGGGAAGCTGGACATAGATGTCTAAACTGGCAGCCTAGGAGAGCATTTACCAGCTCCTAAATCCGGTGGCATTTAAGGGAAGAGTGAAGTATGTAATAGCTGCTGGTTGTCGCAAAGGAAGCTTGGATATACAGAGCTTATAGTCCCTGTGAGGGGTAAACTCAAAAACTACCTTGGATCTAGTTGGAGACAAAAACCTAGTATGAAAAGAAGTATAGTTACATTGTCATTAGAGTTTTATGATGAGGTCTGTTCTCTTATGTGAGGTCAATCTTTGTTAGATCAAGCCACCTGATCTACCTATACCTCAGGCTACTTTTCCAAGAAAGAGGTGGTGGTTTATATTCTTAACACTTTAAAAATGCTTTGAAATTAACAGTAGCGAGGCAAAAAGTACTAGTGATATTTTCATTAGAGATTTATCGAACTGTGGTAAAGATGAAAATATTTTCAAAATATCTGAAGAAATGGAGCATTATGTTCTCACATGGTGAGAACTGGAAAGGCTCCAACTGATGGCAGTGGATCTGTCCTAATCTATGCATCAGCTGAGAGTCAGGCCCATTCTTTATGAAGACCATTTCATAAATGGGTGGAAATACAGCGTGCAAGACCTCTGCCTCAGCACAAGCCCTTGCTGCTGGAAGAACACAGTGCTCCAAGTGTCAAATGGGATACTGAAATAATGAAAAAATGGAACAATCAGAACTCTGACATCTGAGAAGCTGTACTTTTGCAGTATTTTCAGTCAGTTTGTAATAGTGTTTCAGGACTGGCACACTAACAGGTTTAAATGTACTTTAATCCGCTTATGTAATTTAAACACCTCTGGGAGTGGTGAGCATTCATTAAAATATTTGTTATGGTGGGAGTTCTATCATATCGAGCCAGATGTTGCTTTTCATGAGATATGCTATTGTGTCTTGCCCAAACCAAGCTGAATAACTCCATCAAATTTGATTAGGTAATAAAATAGGTCTCTGCTATGTATTAAAGTGCATCAGAGCACATCCTTGGCTCTTCTAAGCACATGAAAAGGTTTCCTGAAGGTAACTTTATCAGCCATGCTACAGTTGACAGTTTTTCCCCTTCCTTTGATATTACTTTTGACTCTTTCTACATCATTACTCATCCTACAGATAAATGTTCATAATGGCTGATTTAGTTAAGAAGGAGAAATACAGTGGCGTGAAATGGCTCAGAGATCTTCTTTATTGCTGTTTATTGCAGAAAACTATCCAAATTAGAACAAACTTGATTTTGAAGGGAACAAAGAAAAATTAATCAAGTCCATGTTCTGCATTATTTACTCTCTCTCCATTTGGTGAATTAATACACTTGAGAACAACATAGCCCTGTGTAATTTGCAAATATAGATCCAGTCCTGTGTTTATCCCATGCCTAGATTGCCCTTGATCTGGGCAGGAGTTTGGAATTTGCTAGAAATGTGAGAGCAAAACATCATATATGGCATGTGCTCTCTTGACATGGGTTACAAGTGAGATAAGACCAGACCAGAAACCTCATATACGCAAATAATAGACACAAATGCAGTATAATTTTTTTTTGTTCCTTTCTGAAACATTTTCTCTAAGAGCTTTACTTATTTATTTTTGAAATTGTCAACATCTACTGGATAGGCCTGAACTCTGTTTTCTGTCCTAATCTCTCTGCTGGCTCCCAAGGAAGAATAGTTGTGTCTATTTGCAGAGCACCAAGCACTGTTCTTTTGTGGCTTTGTGCTCTGTAATCTGTGCTTGAACCAGTTCAGTTTGATTCCCTTGAACTGACTGCTTAGATTGAGGCCGGTTTCCAAAGCCTCTATTATAACCCATTCTCCAGTGTAGCCTTTTCTTTTACCTTTTTCTTTTCCATCTTCCAGGACCAGTTTGACATTCTGCTTCCTGCCCTTCTGCCCAAGTTCTGTATCACCTCTTACAGTCTGTGGGCAGGTGGGACACCATCTGTCACACTCTGCCTACCCAGTCTGGGGCACTTATATATTTGTCCCCCAGTTCTTTAAGGATCTGGATCCTATTCACATCCCTAGTGCTGCTTCCCATACTCCCCATACTCTCACTAATTTAATCAGTAAAATATCCAAAAGATAGCATGCCAAGTCAAAAATCATAAAACAGAATCACTGCTAAATAATGTGCCCTACAAGATCTATGTGTAGGTTTCTGTAGGTGTCAGCAACTGCAAAAAGTGTTGGGTTTGACTCTTATAAATCCTTCCTTCAGAGAAACATTTGTTGTTTGAGCACAAGACAGAGATATTTTTTTTTTCTGAGTCAAATAAATAAAAGTATAAGTTCCTATGTCACATTTGGAAGATTATTCTTCTCAACTTGCAAACATTCAGGCATCTTTTGGAATAAATATAAAATATTTTATGGAGTGTGAAGGGAAACAAAAACCCACAAGAAACATGATAACTATGTATATCATCTGTGTGATAAACTGAAAACTAACAAGTAGTTTAACAGGAAATTTGGCCAGTTTCAGAGTCCCAAGCTTCAACTACCTGAAATGAAGCTGAAAACTGTCACAGAGCAACCCTTAGCCTCTTAAAATCCATATGTAAGTCCAAATAGGTTTAAAATTGAAGGCCACTGGGATGTGTTTGTGTTTGTCTGCACCACTCTTCCTGAGCCAGGCCTCATTTGATGAGGAACTCCACAGTGCAAAACTGACACAGGCACTGGTGGGTCTCACTGACCAAGAAGTTTAGCTCTGTGCTGTCATCCTCTGTTTGGGCTTAGTAAAATCAGGTCTAGCCACCATGGTTCTGTTAGGTTCAATGTTTAATTAATTTAGCACTATCTGCTCAGCAGTGCTTTGCTAGTGTAGTCTGGGCCACTTCTGAGCAATCTCCAAATGGAGAACATTGTGGGGAACCCACCCCGGAAGGAACCCAGGCTCCCTGGCACAGTGTCAGACAGACACAGAGAAAGAGAGAGAGGGAGGGAGGGAGGGATAGAAAGAGTAAATGTCAGCTCTACTTTCCCTCTTGGACCTGTTTTCTAATCTCAGACTGCAGAATATAAAAACAGGAACATGTGCCTAGTTCAGTACCTGTCTTGTGCAGCTCCCGTGCCTTTTCCTTGACTATAGGCACAGCAGCACTCTCTTGTCATTTATATTCCTGGAATACCAACAGACTAAGCAGTGCTCATCTAAGGTAACTACTGTGTTGAACACAATCTCCCACAGCCAACCTTTAAAAAGTCACTGAAGTTAAATAAAAATGTTTATATGCACATGGAGTTTATCACATGCATCTGGAGCCAATCAAACACTTCCCTAATGAAATGTATAATGGCAATTCAAGGATAAGTTTTAAAATTACACACCAATTTTAGGAAATGTCTTTGATGGAAAGCCAGTTTTTCAACCAGTGAAAAACAACAAACATTACCTTTGAGGAAAGGTGACGCGAGTTTCAGTAAACAATTTTAAATGGGGTTCATTAGCTCTGAAATAAATATTATCAACATTACTACCAGATATAACAAGGGTGAAAAAATGGGATGTTTCTGAAATGCCCAACTCATTTAGGACTAAGAACATTTAACAAGCTCCTGAAATGGGAGGTCTAGTTCCAATTAATTTCTCAAAATACCTGGAGTATATTATCCCTGGTATTTTCCCACTGGAGTAGAAGGAAATGCTACCACTACTCTGTGTGGGAGAAAGGTTGACCCATTATTTACTACCTTATGGTAGCCAAAGATAACATAGCATCTTGAGTTTCTTGTGCTAATTTTGAGATTCCAGATGGAAAGTTATGGTGTTTGTTTCTATTTTGCTGTTGTTTCTTATGTTTGTACTAAAATACAAACATGGGCAACATGTAACAGTCGAGATTTTTTTTTCTTAAATCTAAAGGCAGATAACTCATCACAGATGCTTCTGGCTTACCTGACAGGAGAAAAAATGTTGTTTTGGCTTTCCTTAACTGCTTTGATGCTGAAAACCATCCTGATTTATAAACAATGTTTTACTATTATTAGATTAATCAAATGGAAGATATTCCATTGCAGTGTCAGAAAAGTGGTTATATATTACCAGCTGAAGTCTTTTTTTGGCCCCATGTATCAGGTTCCTTAGATAACCTTGAAGAAATGTGATTATATTGATATAAAAGGAAGGAACAACAGGACTATGAAGAGAATTTAATAGATCTCAGGGTAAATCTTGTTTTCTTGAAAGGTGTTTTCTTCCATTAGTCCCTCTCACAGTGAATTTCATGGTAGTCACCATCCCCAATTTGATTTCTCCTGAACGGAAATTCCCTGCAGCTAAAAAGCAATTGCATTGTAGCAGTAGAGGCAGATTTGTCTTTTTTGTGCCAGAGCTTCCTTGTTCACCTCCGTGTATTCAGATATTGTATGAAGCAGCAGTTTCCAAAATGATTTCACTATTTATCATGTCTCTGGAGTTCCTATCTTGAGACATCTTGAAAGGACACGTTATTTGGGAAAAATTAAATTGCCACCACCTGATAACTTAAGGCAATGTAAATACACCTTTTGAGAAACACCCAAATACTGTCACTCACATCTGCAGATCAGTTCATCCCCAGAGGTTAGGTAGCTCACACTGATAGAACAGGTAATAGAAACAATCAGAAGAAACTAATTATAAATTGGTCCCTCTGCTTCTCAGTAGGGAAAAATTTTCCCAAATATAGTTTTGTGAGTTTGTGTTGTTACAAAACTGCCTATATAAAACCCAAAATTACATGATTACATAAAATGATATAGAATAGAATTATAGCATAAGAGCCCTAATGCAAATTCTCGTGTGTGGCTGAGTAGCAGAACAGGTAACTAGATGCTGAGCAAACTGTATATGCCGTTACAGAGCCTGAAGGGAAAAATACTAATTCCTTGCTAAAGCATGTACCTGACAGGAAAATATTTTATGAAGAAAACATCAGAACTATTTGCAGAGTTTATAATTCAAGAAAGGCAGGGTTTTAATGACAGAGCAGAAGAGTACAAATTAACTGAGACAACACAGTTCTAGTGTAGAACACAAATGGTGTCATTTAGGAGTGGTCTTAACCTCAAAACTACTCCCAGCATAGGAAGAATAGCTCAAACAGACCAAAACAGTCATGGATGATAAGGTCTGAATGGCAGACATGCCTGATGACATTTTTCTATCTGCTAATTTTTTATAACTTTATAAACAATCAACAGGTGTGGCAAACACCACAATTTCTACTTTTAGCACCCACAGAAAAAAATGCTCTGAGACTCAAGAATTTCTGAGATTCTGGTGAGCTTGGAATGAAATACAGAACTAGAGCCTTGTGGTTACTGGTGCTTTTATGACACTTCTTGTGTGAGCAGGAGTGTTGGCGCAGTGGGGGTCAACACATTCTGCTGACCTGAAAAGACTCAGTAGTGTTTCACTTCTGTGCGGTGTGTTCATGGATCACAAAACCCTTAGCTTGTTCTGTGTGCAAACCAAACATCTGGGAAGTCCCACCTTCATATTGTGAGTAGAGAGGGCTGATGTGATTTAAATTTGTTAGGAGCAGGTGCTTATCAAGGAGATACACATCAATGAGATATATAGAAAAAACACCAATTCGACTATGAAGAACCTCAGAACTATATCATGCCTGCAATGTACACAAGTCTGCATAGCTCTCTGGATCCCTTTCAATATGAAAAGGTCCATTAGACCTCTAGAAAGGTATTCTGATCTGAATGCTTATTTTAAGAGGATGGAAGAGGGAAAATGCAATGGAAAATTGGACTGGCATTCCAGCCCAAATCAAGCTAATGGCAAAGAGCCCTCTGATTTAAATAATTTAAGATATTGCCTTTAATTAGTTCTGGTTACAATCTTCTGTTAATGTCTTTCTTCCCACGGTTTCTCTGAAGGAATGTGCTCTAATGAGAAAATGTTCTGTCCATTTTATTAGGGATGGAGTGCTAGCCATAAGGAGAGTTCCCATAAAAATCACCACACAGAGGTGGAATAAATGACAAATACCAGGGCCAAGGGCCCCAGCGGCAGAAGTCATGTCATTATCAGAGAGTTTAAGCTTCTGTATTTTGCTGGGAAAAAAGAAAAAGACTTTAAAAACACAAAGACTGTGTAGCCACGGAAGAAGCATTTGAAAACACAAACGTGCCTGAGATGTATGAACTGTTTACTAATGCAACAACCCTTTTCATCTCAAAAAGTTCTTTAAAGTGCTTTGCAAACACATATTACCCTCCCTTATCCCCCCCAAAAAGAAATCTCATAACTTAACTGAGTTACTTCAGCTCAGGCCACCTATTGGTATTCGCCCAGAGGTCAGGATCAAAGTCCTCAAATTCCATTCTGTTCTGTGGACACAAGAAGAAGCCAAAATTTTACTCCTGACCACGTGTGCTGCTTCGTCATGTTTTGTACACCTGAAAGTCAGGCAGGCACGTGTCATTGTTGCTGCTTGGTTCAGGCAATTTAGGCTGCCTGCAGAAATCACTTGCAGTGAGCTGTCCTTCCACACCCCAGTTTTAGGACATTGGCTCTGCATGGGCTGTGACTGAAAGTAATTGCAGCCAGCAGTTTTGCAGCAACTGAATTCAAGGGGCTTACTTTTTTTTTTTGGACTTGCTACTTTAGGATATTTTGTCTTTAGTTAACCTCTCCTTGCAAAGGGAAGTCTTGTCAGCAATTCACTATAGAGATGGGAGACTCAACTAGGCGGTTATGCTGGGTTGTCACTGGTGGCCCATGTGGGCTTAAGACAATAAAACAGAAGAATTAGCTAAAAGTGTCTGTTCTTCATGTCAGAACCTTGTTACATCACTTAAGGGCTCATCTATGGGAAGAGACTGACTGGTAAGAAAGGGGAAATGACAGTAAGTAATTTTGGGATGAGGGAAATGATAAGAACATCTCCATTGTCATTCTTGGGAGGATGGGGACTGGAAAACTGGCCTTTGCCTTTATGCTTCTCTAGGAAAAGAAGACCACGATGGTCTGGGAGGGACTTTGCCAATATGATTGCAGAAGATGAGAACAGAGCCTTCTTCTGTGGCTGTCTAGGACACAGGCTATCCCTTCCAGCTGTGCTGGGTATTCATGGTGAACAATTCTCTTTTCCTCCTGTCATGGCTTAGGAATTGCATTCTCTACTTTAGTCCTCCCACTGAAACCACCCCAAGCCATGTACCGCTTGCTCCCCCCTCTGTCTTCCCCTCCTCTGCGGCAGGATGGAGAGGAGAAGCAGAGGCACAAAAGGTAAAGATCGGGGCTGAGATAAGAACAACTTATTGGAAACATCAATGAGATAAGAAAAGTAACAGTAGCAATACTGACAGAGAGTACAAAAAAAGAAACATTATTGCCCACCATGGAAACCCCTGACAGTAGACAATACCTGGCCCCTCCCTCCTCCAGGTTACACCCACTGCTCTCTCCTGCTCAGAACCAGCGTTACCCCATCACTCCCTCCACTGCGCTTACTCCACCAGGAGGAACTCCATCTCCTCTGAAGAATCTGCCTTCTCCCCACACCCAGCAATGACTGTGGTCATAGCCGTGCCCCATCCTGGCAACTGCAAAAATTGACCCTGTCCTGGACAGAACCAGGACACCTCCCCACAGCAGTAGGTTAGAACACAAGCATTCTCATTTTCCCAATAAGAGAGCGAATCAGCTTACCTGATTTTTGGATGGGAAGTTTGTTTGTGGGCTTAAGTTTGTGTACACGTGGTTTTGTGATTATATAGCCTGGTTGACATTTTACTGAGGAGCTTAAAGAGTTACATACCTGTAGAAAAATTCATGGCACCTATTTTTATCCAGGCACCTCTGCCTTTTCTGCAAACACTGCACATAGTAGATTACTGTTAGGTGAACTTTCAGCATGAATAATAATTTCAGCAGCTTTCATCAGCAAGCTGTAGACACTGAATCTGCTTAATGGCTTGTTTATTATAAGGATCTTCAAGATTTTTCCGCAACTTCTCCCTGGTGCATTTTGGGATATGTCCTTCATGATCCTTAATATTAGCCTATTGGCAAATATACTCTTGTCATGTTATATATGTAAACAGATATGCTTTTAAGTCACTCATCTGCATTTCTTCATGCGCATATAACCCTGCCAAGGGCTATAAAGGCACAGGTGTTGTTTCATCTTCAGAACAGCAGGTTTATTCTTTTGAACATTTCATCATGTGAACATTGTTCTCTAATACTATTTCTTGAAAATTGGATGTCAGATCAAACATCTAAATGCGAAACTTGGAAATCTTATCTGACATCCAGGTTCATGAAAACATGCCTTGCAATTTTGCTTTGCATGGCTTAAAACTGTGCATCCACTTATTTTCCAGTGAAGTGTGATCCTGATTTAAGTTTTGTAACTTTCTGCTATGTATTTCAGGAGGACTCTTAATTTTATACATACCCTTATGAGTAGACAGAATAAATTCTGTTCCCCAGCATTACCTGTGGTTAGAGATCAGTGTGTCAGCAGCACTGTAGTGATTTTTATTTGGAATGGCTTTGTTGGAAGTGACCATGTAAAATGAGTTGTGGTGCTGCTCACACACCGAAGAGGTGCCACATAGAATCCTTTGCCAGGGATAAGCAAATGCTTTCCTCTCACTCAGACTTTCTGTGGTAGAATTTTTTGTGCAAATATAATGAAAGAATGAATGTTCAGTGGCACAGAATACAACCTCGATATTGATTGGTGTAACTGTTGCATAACATTTAGGTACTCTGTAAGAAGCAGGGTCAAATGTGTTTAAATACTCAGAAATAAAGCAGTGAAAAAATTTTGGGAAAAACCAATTGGATCTTACCAAACATTATGTTTATTAAGCACTGAGCCAGACAAAACTCTCCTTGTCTTCAACAAAGCCATGATTTTAACAGCTGTTTTAATTCTGAAGCAGTAACAACAGACAATGAGTATTGAAATTCGTGAGAAGTCAAGACACTGTACATATCAAAATACACTTTGCAGATTTTGATCCTTATTTAGCAAAAGGAATAATGGGGACCAGTAAAAACCTTCATGCTCATGGCTTTTTAATGTAAAAATATGTGTAATCCCAGCATATATATTATATAAATGTGGAAGGTCTCAGATTTTTAGAAATAAATACATTTATATCATGTTGAATAAACACATGGAAATATGAGGCACAGAGACCATAAATACTTTGCCTACATCACTTAGAAAATTAACAAGCAAAGTGAGCTACAATCAGCTTGTCTTTTTTCCCCATTCCAGGGAACAAAAACCAGCCACTGTGGGCAGTAGGCAGATAGCATGACATGAGGCCCTCCTGCTTTGCCATTGTATAAGACTTCTATTGCTTCCACTTTGAAAGCTGTGGCTCCTTTATTTTATCTAAAAATGCACTCTGTCACTTTGAAAGACAACCTTCTTGATACATACTTTGTCTTTAAAGCTGGTTTTGCATGTGAAGGTATAGATTCCCCCTGAGACTATTCTGGTGTGACAGCAACTAAAGCTTATATATGTGCTGGCAATATGTTATAGACAGCTAGGTTAATACATTAACTGGAGGGTAGGGACAATTTAAAAGATTAATTTAGATTCACGCTGGAAATAAGACCCCAACATAGGTTCTATTTCTGTATCTAAATGTCCTCAATGTTGAGCTAGTCTCAGATGTAACATTGTCCCCTCAGAGCTGTCACCACAAATTTTTGTACCTGATTCTTGTATATTTTCTTCATGGCTTTTTCAATTAGATGGTTTTTAATCATGCTTACTGGCTCATGAAAAAGTAAGTTTTCTGAGAGAAAGAATTTATTTCTTAAATAGCTGAAGTCATGTTCTTTTAAAATCAACTTTGAGTCTGGAAAAAACTGTTTTGTGAGGTTTCCAGAGGTTCCTGCCAAAATACCATGAGACCATTACTTCACATTTACTTCCAGATTTATCTGGAACCCAGAAGTGCAGACACAACACACAAGAGCTGGAAGAAACAAGAGTTCATCAACTATTTCTGAACTTCCAAAATTAATTTTTTCTGGTTTAGTCTGAGAAAAACAGAAAACTTTGGGCAGGGAGGAGGTTGACTTTATTTCCCAGCACTTTTCCATTCTAAAGCAAATCCTCTCCAGATTAAAGATCACTTTGATTAATTAGAAGATAATTATTCATTTACTGACTAGACAATAGTTTCTTCTGTTGAAACTAAACAACAGTTTCTTCTTGCTCGTCATCTTTCATATGTTGGCAGCAGATCTTATGTACATACCAAGAAAAAGGTTTGATCCCTGTGGGAATGCACGCACGTGGATGAAAAAAACATGCTTATTTAAGAAGGGTGATTATAATGCTGCACACATTACTTCAGGTATGTGCAAGCCAAATATCTACTGACCTGAAGCAATCATGGTTCAGACAGCCCAGCATGGTTTCCTGCCTGCTGTGATCTGGCATAGCCTAGGACATCCTAGGATTTCTCGATGCATGGCTGGCGGCCACTGCTTCCCTAGGAGTGCAAACCTGAAGGCTGGTGATAAAAGGAAAGAAAATTTGGTATTCAGAGTTAACTTTCTGAAATCATGAAACAGGTAGGTTCATGATTTCAAGTTAGTGCTTTCAGGTAGTGGTCATCCTTCCCTCCCTTCCACAGGTGAGTGGGGAGCACTTTCCTAAGTTAAAGTCCAGATTACAATGCTTTTTTAAATGCTGGGCAAAATCCACCCCCACTGAGATGCCAATGTAATGCAGATATCAGGGTGCCACAGGAGAGGTGTCTGTTTCTGCCTGCCTCTCTTGAACCTTCCCTGCACTTTGTTCAGGGAGACCTATTATAAGAAAATTGATTTGTGTAAGATAAAATACTTTCTAGTTTCTGGAAGGGAAGCCAGTTTAGACATACCTTTGGTTTTTTCCCCATGTAAATTAACTTTTTGTTTGTAGCATAGAAGTAGACAAACATCAAGGAAACTGAGGCTCATTTTTGGTGAAGCAGAACACAATAGCTTGCCTGCTTTTCCAAATGGCCTTATGCTCCTAAAATTAAGTTTTTGGTGTGTGCCCAAATATACTACAAAGAAAACATTTCCTGAGTATTTTGGTGCTCCTGTTTGGCTCCAAATGGAACCACGAAATGTAGAAACCATTTCAGATATGAAGGACAATTGTAATAGTTTGAATTTGTAAAGTGATCCAGATACTAACAATAATGGACTGTGGTTGAAGTGTGAGCATGGTAAAATGGCTCTTTTACAAGCACAGTGCTTCTAACGAAGTGGTGAAAAGGAGATAAAGACATTAATTGTATTAGGCCTGGTATACCTTGACCAGAGGTGTAGTTGCCTATGAAACTGAAAAGGCTGTTAATTCAATCACTGAAGTATTTTCACATAAAATAATGAAAGTGCGGCAATTTTAAAATAAAGCTAAGATATTTTAATTGCCTAGAACTTAGATTTGCTTGGAACTGCAGAAAAGAGGGATGGGTAGTACGTCATGTCTTATCCTTTCAAA
Source organism: Lepidothrix coronata (assembly GCF_001604755.1). Lineage (NCBI taxonomy): Eukaryota > Metazoa > Chordata > Aves > Passeriformes > Pipridae > Lepidothrix > Lepidothrix coronata. The sequence goes on from NW_016690223.1 coordinate 5,608,004, forward strand.
TTGTATTTTACACACTAAGATAGAGACAAAGAGAAATGATTTAGACAGGTTCCTTGAAGTCATGTAGCGACTGCCACTTGACAGTTTAACTACTCGTATTATCCTTAGATATATTTCACCCTCAACTACAAAATGGTCTAAATTTTCTTAAGTGAGAAAACGACCAGTTTTGTCACTTACAAATAGAAAGGAAGCAGGGGAGGTTTAGAGATGGCTGGCACGATTTACTCTGTTTGGAAAATGAATTTAGGCTTAAATGCTAAGAACAGATGCTTTTGCTTTCATTGAGAATCCTTGACAGCACTTAGAGTATCCTGGTCCATACATGTACTTGGGCTATAAACTTAGTAGGTTACAATGTATATCAGTTTGCTGTGTTAAATTCCCAAACAGTGGTCACTACCTATTCAAAACACCTGGTAATAAGACAATTACTGGAGTTACCCATTGATAGTATCAAAAATAAACACAAATTTCTATAAAAGCAAGTGGAAACTCTATTTTCAGTAAATTCTATTGCATAAGCACCTAATTAAGACAACCAGGATTGGGTGCTACTGTATTTGATGCTAAAGAATATACACAGATATTTGTGTTTCAAAAATTCTTGCAGGCTCATAAGGAAAAGTATAAGTTATTGTTGACATTTTAAATGGTAATATTAGCCTTGCATCCCAGGAAAATCAAATAACAAAACATATTCATGCAGAACTCATCAATCAGGAAAACACAAAGCTAAGCTGAACAACATTTACATGACATCAATCACAAACTGTAAAATACCCAATAAAATTTCACAACGTACCTGTGGAACAAGTTTTGCAATGTGCAAATAACACAGATTCCCCATTACCAGGAAGATGAAAAAAAAAAAAAGTCTTTCAACACACACAATACAAATTCTACAACCTACATGAAAAACAAGTTCCACCATATGTATGAGTGTTTGAAGAAAAATATAGTATCTTAATATTCACTAAACCTGAAGTGACCCATGTTGAATCAGTATTTGGTTTTTGTGGTCTTTCGTTGCCTCAGGGTTTCATTATGAAGGTCAATTAATGCGAGAACTGGTCTCTTAAATGAATTGTTACATCTCTGTCCTGAAATGCCATGATCAATCTACTACTACCTGACTTTTATTGGCCCCATAAATTGGCCCCTAACAGATTCATGAAAGCTTCTGAAAAGCAGAAATGCAAACAGAAAGGAATGTAACCACTTGAAACATAGATACAAATACTCTGTGCTATGTATGTGAATTAGCTTCCAAGAAGAGGGGAGTCAAAATGCACCATAAATGTTTACAAAAAAAATGATACAATGAATACCACATATGGGTTTATTCCATGTAGTTTTAGGCACCCAAATGAGACTTGTCAGAGTATCTTTAACCTTTGTTCTTTACAGGCGGGATAGTGGATTATTGCACCATCTATGTGCATATAATAGTGCCAGGATGGTGCACCTTGCGGATTAGTGCACCATCCTGGAATATCAAACAGAACTGGTAGCTATGATGCACAGAATGTAACATTTCCTTCAGGTAGCCCTTAACTTCTGTCTTACATCTCTCTAGCTACCAGATTTTCAGAAAATACATGGATATCTCCTGCTTCAGAGAGCTGTAATGTGTGCTTGGTTTTGGCTGTAAAAAGTAAACAGATTACAGAAGTTACGGTGGGGGGGGAGGGACAGACAGGCAAGCAGTAGCATAGTATTGGAAGGTGTTCCTTCAAGGAGACCAGATAAAATTGCGCTAGGGCAATGGACAGGAGATAAAGTTAGGGGTAAACATGCCTAAATATAGAGACCTAGACAGAACTAAAAACAAAGTTTTAAACATACCTATAGATAATAGAAATATCCACAATTTTATAATACTCTCTAAAGAACAGAGGGTACATAAAGGAATTGACACTGCTAGTGTCTATCGAATTGGAAGGATACATCTCCTCTTTGTTAGTGTCCTGGTTCTGGCCAGGACAGGGTTAATTCTTGCAGTAGCCAGAAGGGACATGACTAGGATTCTGAGGTTATTCTACACCACCTCATGTCATGTGCAGGGGGCAGTGGTGGAAGGGTCCCTTCTGGTCAGGTAGCGGGCAGAGCAGTTGGGGTTTCCATATGGTAAGCACTCATGTGTTAATTGTTCACCTATCTTGTACACTCTGTTATTAATATTGTTGCTGTTACTGTTTGTTTTCTTATCTCATTACTGTTCCCAGTAAGTTGTTCTTATCTCAACCTGTGATTTTACCTTTAGTGCCTCCAATTCTGTTCTCCAGCCTGCCACAGAGGAAGGGAGAAAGGGACGGGGGAAGTGGGTGAGCAACAAACACACGGTTTGAAGTGTTTCAGTGTGAACATTAAATCGGGGAATGCTATTCCTAAACTATAACAGCTAGTCACTCCTTTTCAAATTTTTTTGAAGTGTTTGGCCTTGCAGCTGTGGAGGCACATGAAGGTTGCTGTAGCCATAGGAACCTCTAGTCACAAAGAAGTGTGTGAAAGCCCAACTTGAAGAAGGAAAACATGTATATTTCTTTGCTCTTAACTGAAGCAAAAAGGAGTGATAGGAGTGAAGAGCTGAAAGAGAAGGAATGGCTGGCCATAGAGAGATAAACAGAAAAGAAAATGATGGAAATAAAGATGTGGAGAAAGCAGAAACAAGTAAGACTTATCACTCCTAGTCAGTCACTCAGGGCAGTGTCACAACATGAAGAACTAGATTTTTTTTCAGGAAGAAGGGTACAAGTGGAGAAATATACAGTTTCTCTGCAGCTGTGAGAAGGGGCATCTAGATTTTTCCATCTCAAGCAGTTTCCCTGTGACAAAATACTTGGCTACATATTGCATAATACCAGAGCGCACAAGCCCATGTGGTATCCAGATGAGCAGTCCTCTACTTTAGGCTATAGCAGCTCTGTACCCCAGTAATATTGCAATTGAACTGATGTGCTGTGACAACAATACTCCTGTGCCTATTGGAAATCATCAAGATTAGGCCAGAGAAAATAAATCCCTATTATCTATACAACCTGCAACTTCTCTTTGGAAAATGGTGAGAATTTATCAAAGAATTACAGACTTTGTTCTTTTCAGATTTCTGTGAGATCTCGTCTAACTACATCCAAGAGCCAATGGAAAGTTATTGTGTATATATTATCTTTTCAGTGCTGCTTATTGGTGAAGTAATTTGAGAACCTTGTAGTGAATGAATACTTCTAATATGCAATTAGGAATCAGAATCTTGTACCTTATTCCTGCCTTATCTTTCAGTTTTCCTTTGTGGCCTTCAAGTATACTCTCATATTTATTTCTTTGTTCCACTCAACAAAGGAGATTCATGTTTAAAGTAGGGCACCTACTTAAGTGTTTAGTTAGATTAGGGTTTTTCAGAGGATTTCCTAATCTCTGGAAAAAAACCTGATTAATTGTTGAAGCATTAGGCCTTCAAGGTCCAGTTTTCCAAGCAATTCAGCCCTGAATGCTGGGCTGGGCTGACTGAATCCTTTTATGTTGGCCAGACCTAGGACTGAGCAGGGTATTGGCTTTTGAGTGCAGATGAAAACAGGAGGAGGTGAGTGCTGAGTGAGTAAAATGAGATTTAGAAATGAAAAAGAAAACTGAAGCAACAACAAAGAAATGGTTGAAGAGAAAGCATACTACAGTTACACTTTAAACCTTCTTGGGACATTCATGGAAGAGAAGATATTGTCTGCTTCTGTCTTCTTATTCAACTTTGTCAGACCAACTTTCAAGATAAGAAAAATCAAAGCTGTGTGATGACACTAGATTTTGAGATGCTGCAGTTGACCATGAAGCCTTGACCACATTTGTGATGGTAATAGTTTCCCAAAAGTGCTGTGCCATGTAAGGTAAAACACAAAGTTAACTTCAGCTGAGTAATGTTTGGAGGAACAGTCAACAATATGGTTAATTAGCAAATGCTAATTTTTTTTTGCCCATCTGAAAAGCATCCATGTTTAATGTGATGAAGTTTTTGTTAATCAGGTTAGAAGACTTGAAAATTCAAATGTTCCCATACTTGCCCTATGTTCTTGAAGATCTTTATGCATTACTTATACATTGCATAAAAACTAAAATTACTTTCCTGCTGGTTTGCACATACTTTGGTTAATTTTAGCCAGTGGTTGCATTTCTCATAACCTAGTCCCTCAAAGTGTCTTCTTTTCAGAGTTTTCCAAATGGCTTATTAGAAATGCTAGTTCTTACAAATCTCACCTCACTTTGCTCTGACTAAGCCCTCCTGACATGCCATCTGTTCCACAGAGCATTCCTGCTGCAGCCATCACATGCCACTGTGCTCGCTCTGTACTGACTGAACTGCATTATACTCACGTATGACACTCAACTCTTTTTACTAGGGAGAGTTTCTATTCTGTCCTGTATATTTTTTCCTTGGCTGCTAATAACTTATGGTACTCTATAAATGACAGAAAAGCTCATAACCATCTTGAGTAGAAGAGATCAGCCAAGGAAAAAAGTGAATTATATAGCACTTTTCTGAATGTTGATATAAACAGAAATGATGGTATGAAATAAGTCAATAAATCATCTTGTAGTGCATTTCAAACACTTTTGTTTGCCACCGTGAGTAAGCACACTTGTTGACATGGGTCAGACCTGGGATAACATGGGATTTTCCTAAGAACTGATATGTACGAGTGCTTTGTAAGCTTAACCTGCTACATCCTCCTTCACCTCTAACACCCTTTCCCCTCAGCTCACCACCTTTTTATTCCCTCCTAGCATTGTGTTCATGGAAACACTGGAACAAAGATTATAGAGCTCTGAAATTTCAGCCAAGGAGAAACTTTGCCAACATTTTTTACCTGGAAAAAAATGATTTTGAAAAAGAAAAGGCAAGGAATAGTCTTTATTTTAATCTAGAATTGCACAAACTAATTGGCCACTCTGGGGCATAGTTATTTGGCAAAACATGTTGCTTTGGGAGCTGTTTCCAGGTACAGCGTGGAGCAAATCAAGCCCTTTCTTGTTTCTGGGAGTTCCCTGTCCTTGCCATGGAATTGCATTAAGCAGTCAGAATGCTGTGGTCAGTGGCATAGTTGGGTTTGGTCCCGGAAATTATGGGAATTCAGCCAAAGCCTCTGAGGGAAAGAGAAAGGACTCTGTAAACAGTTGTAATTGGGTCTGACTGGAAAAAAAAAATCATTAATGGTGCTGTGACTTTTAAATTGCTAAAGATGTTCTTATACTCTAATTCTCCCCCTAAATGTCTGCATTTTGTCTCTATTGTTACCCCTATGTCTATATGGAAGACATAGTTCCTTTCAATTCTGTATTGAAGAGACAGGTTGGATCCTTACATTCTGCCTATACTTTTTTATCTCCTTCCTTTAGTATGAGAGGCAGCAATGCTGCCAGAAGGCAGAAGTTTTAAATATTTCTGCTACCCTGTGGGGCAGCTCCCCCTATATAACAGGAGAACCATTGCAACTCCCCACTTCTACCATCACCCCTCATCATTGTGGTTGTATGTAACTCTGCTGATAACCAGGTTATATATCAGATATGTTGCCTGAACATTCTGAAAATACCTGAATTGTTCTCTGTGGAACATATATGACAGAGACAGCTGCAGAGGAAGGCAAGATATCCAAAGAGATCAATCATGTAGATACCTCCGTTCTGAAAGAAATAATTGGGAGACAGGAAGAATAGCTGGGTAGATGGGAAAACAGCTAACAGGGAATAAAACTGCAGCATTTTGGTAAGAGAATTAAAAAATGGTTTGTGTATATCTGTACGCCTTAAAGAAATTCTTGATGTACAAGGAAACAGAATGATCAGGACTCATAGTTTTTCACTTTCTTGCTCAAGACAGTAAAAATTAGTTCTTGGAGCTAGGATGGTGCTATGCCATTCTACAGCTGAGCCTGTGCACCATTAGGGAGTTGACCCACTTGCATCTCTGTGTTTCTTCAGTTGTTACATAGAGTAGTGATGTTTGCCACATTTTCGTCTTTTTGTCCCAGTGGATGGCAGCTGCAGCACCAGGGAATGACTTTATTGAAATGTCTATTTGGCAGATGAGGCCTACAATGGGAGAGAGTGAAAAAAGAGGCATGAAGAATGACCTGTGTGCCTCAAAACTTGGCTGCTAGTTAATCTGACAAAATATATTGACTTTGTATACAGACTTTGTTCTAGATAGAAATAAACAAGAGTCATGGTCTAAAATCTAAGGTGAAGACAGAGTTTTCTTCATATAAAATACTGGCAAAACTGAAGTGCAAGAACCAGAGTGCAGCCCTACCCTGTCTGGGTTGACTAATACCCAGTAGCAAAGGCACTCCAGAGAGGGGCTCTACTGATATGATTTAACTAAAAAAACCTTGTGTTAGACTTGGTGTGTAATATATCTAATGATCTGGAAAATGCATGTTGGATATTCTCCCTGAGGGCAGGAACCTAGACACAGAAAGACAGCTGTATTTTTCAAAAGTCAAGATTATTGCTCAGCTTTCACACAATCTGTACACATTAAAACTGACCCTGTCTTTTAAATATTGAAGAAAGTAAAAAAATCAGTGGAACTGGGGAATTACTGAAATAATGTAATACTTTTGAAGCCAGACCCATCCATATTTAGGAGGAAAAATGCAGTGGAAGCAATGCAACCTGAGAATTATTTTCTGCATAGCTTCAACTTGAGTTCTCACTCCAAATTCAGAGATAGACTTGTCTAAGTTTCCAGGTATCTCCTTGGCCTCATCACACAGCATCTGAATGTGTAAGAAGGCTTGGGAATCTTCATGATGCCTGTGAGGCAGGAAAAGTATTCTTGTTTTACTTTTGTTTTAAGGAGGAAAAGAAAGATATGTGAAGTGAATTGCCAAAGGGCATACAAATATCTGTGCCAGAGCCAGGAAACAGGTACAAGTGTACCAGCCCAATGCCTGAACCAGCAGATTTTTTTTCAGTCCTATCTATTTATGCATTACATAGAGAGGTAGATGAGTAGTGTAAAGATTTCCTACTATGCATTTGCTCAAAGCATAGGTGTTTTACATAATTGCTGTGACATTATTGGAGCAGTCCTTGTACAAACACACACCAAACTCATGTCCTGGAAGTCTGTTTCAGTGCTGTAAGACATAGAGAGAAGTGGGTCTAATATCTTCTGTCTTGGCCCTGAGTCAGGGTCAAGAGGATATTTCCAACGGTTGCTTTTTCAACAAAGAACGTTCTGAAACCCCAGGCTGTGTGAACTGAGCAAATGCTCAGAGCACACACTTCTATAAGAAGCTTGTTTGCCTACTAAGCAATTCCCAGCAATGTCTTTGGCTGCAAGCTATTGTTATTTGTTTGTACTGTGGCAATGCCTAGAGGCTCCAGTCATGGATCAGGGCCCCATTGTGCTAGGTATTGTAGAGACACAACAAAAAGGTCTTTGTCATGCTCTTAAGTCAAATCTGAGGTGAGTCTGGGAAAAGAACTTTCCCAAATCCAAAGTTCTAGGGCCAACTTCTAAGCAGTTTACTGCTCTCTCCAGGCTTTGGGTTTATCCTTGGTTTTCTCATCTATATTGTTTATTCAACACAGATAATAAGTGAACTCTGAAAACAGAGTGGGAAATGGAGAAAATCGATGTAGTTACTGATATTTGCCACTGACCTTTTAAACTAATAGCCAACCAGTGATTGACTGAGGTGCCTTGGGAACTTTGTTGCCATCTTGGGGTTGCTTCATCCCTCTCAGTGTTTTGTTGTGGTGACTAAAGCGTATCCCGAGGCAGAAATGACTCTTGCCAGAAAACCAACTTTTTCTGTCCATATTTCAGATGTGTGTATTTCATTTGCTTCGTGCATATGCCATTGCTGGGGGTATCCACATGACAACAGGATTTTTGCTCCTCAGGCATTCACCAGCTGCTGGCACTTGAAGTCACATTCCTTTCTGTATCACATCACATTTAGTTGCTGTGGATACTCTTGTGATGCCAAAAACAAAGGATTAGGATTTGCTGTAGTCCTTCCTCTTCTAGAACAAAAGGTTCTGCTTCTGAATGTCCTATCTGCAGTACAGGCAAGTGGAGCAGTGAGGGTCACTGAGGTGGGATAGTACCGAAGCTCCACAAAACCCACCACCCTACATATATGGCAACTAGGTGCTTACCTCCCCGGAGGACTTTGGGTGAATTAAGTAGGGAATTAAACTTGTAGTGAACTATTAAGTGCAAATACCTACAAAACCATGTCAGATCCCACCCACCACATGCTTCCCTCACCCCATTTCTTCATCTTACCAGGAAATACTCCACCATTGTTTCAGCACTTTGGCTTTTTATGTTTCCTGGATGTCCTCTTTACTCTTAAACTTAGAACGAGAATAAACTTTTCTAAGTGTTGGAGATACTTCTGATGGCACAGAAAACAGGTCTGGAAAGCCCCTCTTCATCTACTGGGAAATCACTCTGTAATGCAAGAAGAAGATGGTCTGAAGCTGTAGTTTAGATCTTTCTGACCCTCAAAAGCAGCTCTGTAGGAAGTGATTCTATTTCAAAATCCACATTCAGCTAACAAAAGAAAAAAACTGTAATATTTCTGGCAAAATAGTAACGTTAAATATTATGTTTATTCTCAGAATAATTCAGCATTTAATACTCAAATCTTAGCTATTTTGATCTATATCCCAATTAATTAAATATCTTTATAACTAATTTTTTAATTTTTAAAAAAGTATTCTTATGCTCAAAATAAAAATGAAGTTAATAGATTTAGCCACTGTTGGTGGGCTTGTTTCATTCACCTTTTCCACCATGGATTTTAAACTTGAGAGAACAGACATTTATCAGCTGAAACAAAGCCTTTTTTCCAGTTTCCTTTACTGTCTTCTGAGACGCGTTCCAGACTTTCAAAGAAGCCACAATAAAGCTTTAATTTTCTATTTATATGCTCATACATTATTTTCATTCATATATCTATAACCAGACAAAGATCCTGAAAATTCACATAGAAGTATAATCACTTTGTTCTTCTTTTGGGATACTAACTCATAATTAAATAGATGCAGCTGAAAGACAAAAATGTGGCATTGAGACTGTACTGCTGCAGTAAGGGCAAAAAACGATGGAAACAGAAGTTCTAAGGTCAGGGAAGCAGATTGTAATAGGAACTTCAAAAATCAGGTTAACGTCCTGGTGCATCCGTGGACCAATCACGTCAGTTACAGATAGTGTTTTATATTTTGGCTTCAAAATGGGAATAATTATTTTCCTGTGTCAGAGCCTTCTGTGGGGAATAACATCGAGAAATAAGAGGCTTAATTAGCCTCTCACTAGAGAACTGATACCTTCCTTAGAGCTAGAGACGAGAGGTGCTGAAGGCAGCCAAAATTCAACCCTTTGCTGTTTATTTAATGAGTTAACTCAGAGTTGGTATTTGTTATGAATTGTGCAGTTAAAGAATTTACTTTAAAAATGCCTTTTTGTTGAGTCTTGAATGTCTTGTCCAAAATGTCTCAGTTTTAACAAACTTTCAGAGAATTTGAACCTGACCTGGATTCTGAACCTGGCCAGATGTAACGCTGCCAGGCAGCATCTGCAGCTCTGGGTTAGGTAGCTGCAGGAACATTTCCAGGGTAGGGCTGTGCACTCCAGGTCTGCAGCCTGGCTGAGCTTCACCACCCTGTTGGAAGGGGTCTCAGGCTGCTACTGTGGAGCCAAGATTTACAGAGCTGGAAGTTTGGAAAAGGTTTTTTGGATCTACAGGGCAGGCCTGTGCCACCACTCCAGCACAAGCTGGAGGTAGGGACTCCCCTGTTCTGGGACACAGTCCTTTCATGTCTTCTTGCTGTGGAGCCAGGGAAGCAGAAAGGAAAACAAAGTGTTAGATTTATTGTTTTATAAGTCCCTGCCTTAAAATAAACAATTTCCTTCTTGGGGACAAAATGTCCCTTAAATGAAATTATTGTATTTCTTATAAAAACTGTTAATGCTGCTGAAATGTTAGAGATAATGAATGTAATCGTTGCTTTTAAGGTGTCAGAAATGTATATGGTCATATTGAAACAAAGTATAGTCTACTTCAAACTGATCACACGTAGCAAGTAACAATTGTGTCTAAAAGATTGTAACCATCTAAAGTTTTTAGAAATGTCTTTGTTTAAAAATAAGATTTACCCATGCATTTTTAAACAATTTAAACCATTACAAATTGGGTCATAAGAAAATACATTTATATTATTTTATTTTTAGTCTCTTGTCTTCAGGAAGAGGATAGGCAATTTCCCTGAGTTCTCTGAAATATTTCTATTAAGCTCCAAGCTCTCATTTATTCAAGTGATAATTTTCCATGTCTAACCTCAATTTTATTAGAAAGGAAAATTTCTATAACTTGACTCAGTCAGTCCCTATTTCACGTTGCACTGCAAAGGAAAACCAGCTGTTTTTACAGACATATCTCAAGCAAGATAATCTACCTTTCCATGTAACTCTTGCAAGCACAGTGCTGCCACTTTTACAAAAAAATGGTAATGTGAAATAGTTACATTCTTGACATATATTTTAGGGTGTTACGAAATTAAAGTCTTAACCAAACTGAAGGTGGATTCTTAAAATAACTTGTAGAATTCAAGTCTTCTGTAACATTTTTGATGTGGAAGATCTGCTAAGAGGATAGAATCATAGAATACTTTGAGTTGGAAGGGACCTTTAAAGGTCACCTAGTATAATTGCCTCTGCAGTGAACCCCATCCAAGCTGACCTTGAATGTTTCCAGGAATGGGATGTCCACAGTTTCTCTGGGCAACTTATTACTCTCATAACAAATTTTTCCTTATTTCTTGTATGAATTTACCATCTTTTAGTTTAAAACCTGCTGCAACAAGCCCTGCTTAAAGGCTGTTCCTATCTTTCTTATAAACCCCCTTTAATTATTGAAAGACTGCAGTAAGGTCTTCCTGAAGCCTTCTCTTTTCCGCGCTCAACAGCCCCAACTCTCTCAGCCTATCCTCACAGGAGAGGTGCACCAGTCTTCCAGTCATTTTTGTGGCCCTCCTCTGGACTTGTGCCAACAGGTCCATGTCTTTCCTGTGCTGAGGATCCAGAGCTGGATGCAGCACTCCAGGTAGGGTCTCATGACAGCAGAGTAGAGAGGCAGAATCATCTTCCTTGTCCTGCTGGTCAGGGTTCTTTTAATGCAGCCCAGGATGGCTTTCTGGGCTGCAAGTGCACACCATTTATTCATGTCCAGCTTCTCATCCACCAGCACCCCCAAGTCCTTCTTTGCAGTATAGTAAATGATCTATCAAGGACAAAATATATTTGTTCTGAAATTTAAATTCACATATTTTTTCAAGCATTTTCCATTTCTTAACCTTAAAATTTGCCTGTACTACAAGGATTTATCATTAAAATTGGCCATAGCAGGTCTGGAAGTCCTTGAGTTCAGATAGCCAGAGGACGTTAAGACTACTGTCCCTAGTAGGTTTCCAATGACTTCCAGATTCCTTCTCATGGGGCATCCCTGAATGTTTTCTGGACTATTAGATTTCAGAGCAACCCGTCTATCTAGGTCAGTCTAGGTCAGCTGATGGCACTGGAAGTACCAATTTCATTCAGCGCCTGCAAACTCAGAGAAGATGCTTTTAAAGGCAGCACAGAAAATGTGTTTTCCAAAACCATTTGCTTGTACTCTTGAGCTTGTGAGAAACCTAAGATATTGTTTTCAGTGTGACTCAGGCAAATATTATATTTGAAAAATATGAGATTTTCACTAATTCAAAGTCCTTCAATCTTTGTGAGTTTGCACACATCATTACACAAGTCATTGTTTATAGCATACCATGGCTGGGCTTCGTGAACGAAGATTTGGGAAGGGCTCTACCCACGTCTGTTACAAGCGCGTTGGTGGCTAAAAAGGCCAATAGGAGACAGGCACGTCCGGTTGCAAAAGGCACAGCAGAAAGACTCCTTAGGTGGTGTATTCTGCAAGGCACGATTCTTTCTGCGTTGTCTTTTCTCCTTGAGAGTGATCCTGCGTGCTTTCTCAAAGGCATCAGCAGCATTATAGATAGTGTGTATGTGTAGTGTGTATGTTATAGCATAATGTGTTATCTTTAGATAGAAGAGTAATGCTAAGAAAAATATAAAACAGGTTGCTCTTTGGTAGAGAGTATGGAGATCTGAAACTAGTAAATCTACTAATGATTGAACTTCTGCTGTACTTTCAACTGGTACACTGTCATTTTTTTGCACCATTTTGGCTGCTGCTCTGTGTACCTTCAATGAGAGAGGAAAAGACCCACAGCTTCTGCCTTTGGCTTGTCTTGCAGGCTGACTGTGGAGGACAGCTGATGCATGGGGTGTTGCAGGCAGTCATTGGGCTCCCGGGCTGTGTGCACAGAGGGGACCATGTACTCTCACTGCAAGAAGACCATGGTCTGCACTGGAGAAGACAAGGGCTGCAATAAACAAATATAGATAAAATGTTTATCTTCTTATTTCCTGAACTTATACAAAATTAAGAGACCAGCTTTGAGAAAATTGCACTGGTAAACTGTTCTCTGTTGTGAGCAGCATCTTGCTGTCTTCACTCAAGGAGGAGTTACATATTCTAAAGGCCCTAGTTTGCACAGTTAAAAAAAGTTGGACATTTCCTAGAAGCCTGAAGAGTTTTAGCTACTAGAAATGCTAGAGATTTCCTCATGGTAAGAAAAACCACAGGCTTCTCCAATTACAAATATAATTGTAATTCACAATTAGAAGTTACAATAAATAACATTTCCTGAAGAACACTCTTACCAAAGACCAGTTTAAACTTGTAGTCATTGTTTGCAGGGCAGGAAGGATGCATTGTGACTGCTACCCCTTATGTGGATTATACATTGCCATTACTAAAAGAAACATTATGCCCAACTTGGAAACACTCTTGAAAGGCAAAGTGAAACATTTGGAATGAGAAAGGCATTTCTCAAATGGCTTTTTCATCTTCTCCATCATTCTGTCCCAAAGCATTCAAGACACATTGTCATCTGTCAGACTAAACAGAGAAAGGAAAACATTATTCAATTCCTGAAATATTTCAGTGCCCACACATCCTCAGTTCTCATGACTTTTTTCTTCAGCCATTTGTGTCAATGATATTATCTATTTGGAAAAGTATGAGGCAATAGTATAGAATGTTAATTTCTATAATGTCTTTCATTCCATGTACTGCCCCAAACAAACACTTTACCAAGTTAAATAACATACCTATGGAATTAAAATGTTACAGAAGGAGAGACAAGGATAGGCCAGTGTTTTCTGCTGAAAGCAGAATAGTGATGGCAGCTTCTAAGGCTTGCTACAGCGCGCAAATGAGGGTGGTCTTATAACTTCAGTTTCTGTATTTCAGGGACTTTGTTAAGGGCAGGATGCTCAAGCAGAATTTGGAAGAGGGCATTTCCAAGACTTGAAAATGGGGCAGAATGGCATTTCAGTTCTATTTAACCAGTTCAGCTCTATCCTGCTTTTGTGTTTGTTTCTGATTGCATACAAAACTTAAAGGGATACCATTTTCCAGAATAGTGCACATTGATGTAACTCTTAAATTTACAGTGTGATGCTGTTTTATATGAATTAGAGGTGTAATAAATCAAGAAAGTGGAATATTAGGAGTCTGTGAGTTTTTTGTAGTTGTGAGCTGAAACTTTACTAAGACAGCCTATGGGATTTTTGGCACACTTAGGTAAGATACTACACTCTATTCAGAGCTTAGCTTCCAGCACACATCTGAACTTCATTTCAGTCTGAAGTTTTATGTTAATCCAGGTCTGAATTCTACTCTTTAGTGCATTTGTCTCACTTTTATCCTGCCCATACTGTATGGATACGATACACAAATATTGTCTCACTACTTAATCTGTTAATGAATCACTGACTTTACAGAAATATATACAGAAGTAAATACAAAACCAGAATAGAGCATAATTACATCACAGTGAAATCTTTGGCAGCTGGCTCATTAAAACAGTCACGAAGATAATTTTTCAGTCTGCATAAATATTAGTGGTAGATGCCCTAGCATTGTGCTTTCCAAAGAAAGTTATGCATAATCAAATATTGGATTACTCACATTCAGTGATTTATGAAAGTAATCATCCTCATGGGAGGCAACAGCTAGACCTTTTCTCTTTGACATTTCATAGTCATTAAAAAGGTACCTCAAAATATGTATGCTTGAGTTTGATACTAGCTTAAAAGTACACTGGGAAAAGCCCTGAAGTCTAAGTGCCTAGAGAAAGAAGAAAAATCATTTTTTATAGTTATCTGGACATTGTGAAGGAGCACTGATGACACAAATCGGGTGTAAACTCTTGTATAGTTGATTGTATTTTCAGTTTTATGCTGCTAGTGTAATTCTGTGAGTGAAAAATATAAATGTTACATGTAAAATACAACAGTTCCTCTTGCAAGAGGCAGTCTATATTTAAAAAAAAAATAAAAAATGAAGACTCACCATCGATTAATATATTTGTATTATTTAGGCATGAAATAAATCCTCACATAATCCAGTAACAGACGTTACATTCCTTAACAGTTTCTTCCAGTAATTTAACAAGTATGGAGCAGCAGTGTAGGTAATGACATTTAAAAGTTGTCAGTTGGTTGGTGTTTGAAGTTTTGCAATTCTACCTCTTAATTTATGAATAGTTGCCAAATAATTCTACACTTTAATATAAATCGAGGATTTTTGAATAAAACCTAAATAAAGCATTCCACAAAACACTGACTTAGCACATGCTAACCTGTACAATTTAGCAAAATCCGACCCATTCAGTCCCACATTATCCAAACTATTAAGAAAGGAGATTAAGAGAAAAACTAAAGAAAGAGAGAGAAAAATCATAGCTACCACTAGAGAGTCCTGTGAGAGTCCAGCTTCCACGTGTACAGGTGTTAGGGTTCAAACAAACACAGAGAGCACATGGTACTGCTTTTATGTGCTTTGACCCCACTGTGGCCACACCCCCTGCTCCCAGGTGGGACTTCTGCTGTGCTGAAATCTGGGGCTGGGTTAGGGGCTCCAGGGTGTGGTGTGGGCTGTGCTTCTGATGTCCCGTGACTGCCAGCTGCTCCAGGGCTGCCCTAGGAGTCTCACAGGGGCTGGAATGTGGGACAGGGCATCACCTCGCCTCTGTGAGATTTGACATGTTCCTCCCACTCCCCTACACACACCTGAGTTAGTCCGAGCCAATAATTAAATCCATTGTCTCACAAACAGGAGGGTGAAACAAGTATTTCCTGCTGCTTTACCCATACTATTTGCCACCAGTACCATTATCACAAGCCTTTTTTGTGCTATTCTTTCATCCCTGCAAATATTCTTCAAAGAATAGTCAGGGAGCTATAGAGCTGAGCTTAATACAGTTTTTGAAATATACTATAAAGTGCTGCAGACCAGAATCCAATATGTGAGATGATCTGATCATTCCCACTTATAAAAACAGAAATGATCACAATAACTAGTGACTCAAACTAGGTCCAGCTGGACAGCTGGAATCTTTATGTGAATTAATAATTTACTAAGGTACTAAACAGAAAGCTATTTCTCTGTCTTCTGAAATAAGTTGTGAATGTCCCAAGGAACTGGAAATAACTGATAGTCCTCTTCATCTAAAACCTCATCTATTTTCCTTTTAACATTCTCAGAAAATCAAAATCTGACATGGCTGTCAACAGTCTCAAAATCTGAGCGAAATACTCTGCACTATACTGCTCAAGTGGAGAAGCAAAAAGGAAGTCATTCACTCTCCTATATATTACAGTGTCTAGATATACAATGACAGCATTCTTCAATTAAAAAAAAATTTGAATTCAGTAGATCCAAGTCCTTCTGGTATTTTTTTTCTGCTGGTGTATCCATGTAGAAGCAGTGATACTTTTGCTCTGAGACCATCTCCTATAAGGACTGGATTTGTTTCAATGCTCACCACATGACTTAATTTTTCCAAAGAAATTATGAAAACATTTTGTAAAATCAGAGGTGCAGCTAGCTTAGCGTCATGCCTCTAACTGTGGCTAAATGTGGTTGCCAGAAGAATTTCAGAATAGGGCAAATGTACAGATATTTCTACATCATACTTTCCCAACATTTTGGGATTTCCTAATGCAACAATAATATTTCTCCATTAGAAATATAAATTATGTACCTCTTACTTAGTTTTGGGGACCTGTTTTATGGAAAATAAATATATCCAGATAAGCATGTACACACACACACACACACGGTTGTCGTCGGAGTCTTAATATGTATGTAGAAAAATTCCCATTCTAATGCCAAAGTGCATTCCGGGTCTGCTTGGGTGATGGCAGAAAGGAGGCTGCTGCACATCGGTACATCAGTGCATGTGTAAGATTTTTATTGATTGTCTGTGGAGTATACCTGTGCCGGCTCAAAACATCCAGCCTTCATGGTTGACATCTGTCCTCAAAAACTGTGGACACTTGAAAAAAACACAGAATCACAGAGAATCACAGAGAATCACAGAATCTTTAAGGTTGAAAGACACCTTCAAGATCATCTAGTCCAAGCATCAATTTAGCACCAGAATCACCCCTAAACCATATCACTAAGTGCCATATCCAGACACCTCTTGAACACTTCCAGAAACTGTTACTCTACTACCTCCCTGGGCAACTCATTTTTTCTAATATCCAATCAGAATCTCTCCTGGTATGACTTAAGGTCACGTGATTTCATTATACAAAATAATAAAAAAAAATTGGAAGGGAGATTTTCATTGTCTTCTGGCTCTTAGATGTTCATTTGGGGAATGTTTTTTGACCTTTTTTCCCCCAAAGATTTAAAATAAAATTTGTTTCCAGTTCCTGAAGTGTCATGTAGCCACATCTTCAAATACCTTAAGCTGTTAGGAAAGCAGCAAATCCAGCTAGCACTGACACAGCAAGTAATTTTTAGGTAAAAAGCTTCAGTCAGGCTTTCACAGCCACTGCTACATTCCTTCTTTATGATGCTTTAGAAGTTCCAGACAGAAGAGGAAGTGCTGAAATACTCAGAAAAAGGCGCTTCTCTGCCCTAGGTTGGAGTCCTGTCTGGAACTCGATGTGAACCACTGTACCATGGAAGGGAGACCGTTCTTGGGCGAGACTGATTCTGGCTTCTACAAACCTATGGCAGCTGAAGACTTGAGCTAAGATGCAGGGCTATAGACTGTGACCTTTTGCGTGCATTCTTCCCGTAATTATACAACAAAAATGCAGACTGTTATTTCTATCTTGCTAAATATCAGCTGTGAGTTTGAAACTGTCCAAGATCTAAACCAACACACTTTCTCTTTAACTTAGAAGCTAAAAGCTTAAAAAGTAGGCAAAAGCCACAAGCTGGAGATCAGGGATAGCAGTATGTCTTACAAAAAGAGGCGTGATAAGACAATACTGATGGAAATTTGTGTTTGTCTGTTGGGAAGAAACTGGAAATTTTCTAAGACTTTCTAGGAGAAAGCTGTGTGGAGTGGTTTTAGGATGTCAGAAAACTTTGACAGTAGTCAGGTGGGGAGAGCCTTTAGGAAGGTCAGAGAATGGGTTGAGGGAAGGCTTTGAAGAAGTTGTCGTGAACTTTGTAGAAACTGTGAAGTAAGAGAAATAATAGCAGAGAAACAAAAGTTATTTTATTACTGAAATTCTATTTGCCAATCAAACATTTTTATTTAATGAGAATAGGTGATAACAATTCCTAGGAAGATATCATGGGTCTCACAACCATTTAATCCTTGCTTACTTGTGTACATACAAAATCACAGTGGAAAGAGAGCTCTGAGGTCAGTTCAGCAATTCTTTTTTTGGCACTAACCTGTGTTTGTCTTCCAGATGATCAGAGAAACTTACTGAGCAATGTCTTGTAGTCAGTGATAGCGGAGAAGATATCATAATTATTTCTGATATTTGGTTGGTGCTGTGCCTTCACCAAGCCATGGCTGCTGAGGCAGATACGCAAAGCTTTACATCACACTGACTGAGCTTTTCCTTGATAATAGGAAACACCTGCATAATGTTAAACCAGAGCAGATTATCTACCTTGCAGGTATCTGCAGCTTCAGAAGGGCCTGGAGCACTTCCATAGCCATGCCAAAAAGATGAAGATGTGAGTTACGATGTATCTCCTGTGTGTTGTAATTTTTTCTATGTGGAATACTCAAGGAGAAATATTAATGGTGCTTCAATGTATTTCAGTCATGTATTATCTAGAAATCACATATATTTTTGAACAGGTAACAAATGGACATATTTTGCTCCCTGATAAAGAAATATCTTGACATATTAATTTGTTGTAATCCCCTTTTCCAGTCTTTTGTTACTTTCAGCTATAGTTTTGTTAGGAAGTTGTTGTAGATCTGGAATGGGACTCCTAATGAAGATGAAATGCAGTTGCAGAGCAGATATAGCCCAGTGCACAGGGCCATCTGTCTAATTTCAATGAGAAACCTAAACTTAAATCTCCAACATCCTAGAAACTGTTAGAGCTCTCTCTTCCCCCACTACCTTCATGATCAAGCATCAGAGGTTCCTTTGAGGATTTATGTTTTGTACAGAATCTGGTAATATTTAAATGAATTATGGCCTAAAATATATGTGCACAGAAAAAAAAGGATATATGATTTTTGAAGTATTTTTAAAGCCAGTAGAACTTAAACCCATCAATTCAGGGAGTCACAGCTGTGCATTGTGCCAGGAACAACAAAATTAAGTGAAACAGTTTTCTTATTTTTCTTCTTGGTCATCCATCTTAAATGCAAATGCTCCTATTTGTGCAAATGTTGACACTGAAAATAGGATAATCAGGGTTTTAGTAAGATTTTACTGTGGTGAGAACCAAATCCAGTGTTATCCAATGACTTTGTGAAGGAAATTATTAACTCTGCAGAGAGTCTGAAGTGTCTACAAATAAAATTGGAGAGAGCCAACAGAACTATAAGCAAAATTTATGTCTATCCATAATGTTGATTTTGGCACAAAGGGAAATGACTGAGCAAGTGCAAGAATAGGAAAACATTGAACTTTGTCAGAAATTTTTTAGTGTTCTTAAGCAACCTGTGAATAATCAACAAGAGAGAGAAAACTCCCAGGCATGTCCACAAAACTACCTCTCATTAGATGAAGGACGGTGAACAGTGGCTCTTCAGTGAGTGAAGGCTACAGCTGAAGCAGGCCATGCTTTAGGCAAGAATAGACTGCATTTTGGAAGTCAGTCTGAGGGTGGAAAATAGGGAGACTGTAGGGAGTGGAGTTAGTAACAGTGAAATAGGGAACAGCATTATTAACACATTGAATACATTACTCTCCTGTGATAAATGAACAAGGTCGTGTGTTCTGAGACTGGGACTCCCTTGCTTTTCAGGCTAGAGATAGATCTGATGTTATTTCATGTTGTCCTTGGATTTGGCCATATTACATCTCACCAAGAAGGAGTCATCTTTTCATTGCTTCTGCCACCTTTCCACATCCACCTGTGGTGACAGGCTAAAAGGGTTGATGCAGTGAAGCAGAAGTATTTCTTTACGTGCTTGTTTTGATTTCAAAGCTTTAAATTTGCTCCTCCTTTGCACTCTATGGAAAGCCGACCAATGCAGAAGTATATAAACAGCTTCTGGGTTGCCAAATAATAGAATTCCCTCATAAGTTAATGAGAGAATGGGCACTCAGGTGAGATAAGCTGTGGCTCTGTAACTGGTTTTTTTTCCAAGTATGTGCAGGTTTTTTGTATGTTTGTTTGTTTGTTTGTTTGTTTTTTTAATACCTCAAAATGCAGAGATTTTTGCTTGTTTCTTACGTTCACTATTCTAACATTCTTGTTTTTTTATAAGCAAGGTTCTACTTTAGAAATTTTAATTTTAGAGCAAATATTTCAACACTTGTTTATTTTCTGCTAAACACAGGCCTGAAAAAGCATGTGTTTACAAAGTATTTTTGGGGTTGGGTTGAGAGTTGTGGCAACAAGAAAATCTAGGGTGGTTTGGGGGTTTTGGGGGGAGGGAGAGGTTTGAGACAAGAAAAGACACTAGTACTTTTTGTGAAAATCACATCTTTGAGAAGGAAAACAACCTCAAATGTTTTCCAGTTTCCTGCAGGTATAAGATGGAATAATAGTTTTATTCCGCAAAATAGCTATGCTTCCTTTCATAATAAAGTGAATAGAAGAGCTTTGATTTTGGCCAGATTAAAAAGGAGACACTGCTACTTGCTGTGAAGTGTGTAACCTATAATGCAGCAGTAGGAGAGCTGCAAAGAGAGCCTTTTTCTCTACACTGTGATACTCAGTTGGGCTCAGTACTTGGAAACACGATTCTGCATGTGTTTAACTTTCGATGCACAAATAATTCAGCTGAAGTCAAGCTCGCATGTGATTCCATGCACCCTTCTTGGGAAAGTATTCATTACTGCTGGGAATATTCCGTGGAGCTACGTGTATAAGGGCCACCTATATCGAGAACAAACATAGACAGTGTTGCCAGGGAACCCCAGGAGCTTTGAGAGTGCACGACAGCAAAAACAGACTGAAAGGGTCTGTCCTGTACTGCTTACACTGCAGAAGTACACACTGTGGATTATAATCAGCCCCTTGAGGGCTGCCAGTTTATCCTGCCTGCATTTCACTGCAAATCATTCCTCTCTGGTGGGTGTATAGCCACTGTGACACTGCTGAGGTCATTTTACTTGAGTCAAGGTGGCAGTCATTACAACTAACTACTTCTTTGGCAAAACATTGACAGCTTTATGGTGAAAGTAATTTCTGAGTACCTGGAGTCCAGCACGTCCTTATTTATTTTTGTCTTAGATGTTTTAAAATATTTGGTTACACCATTAAAACTAGTGGATCAGGTAGGTCATGGTAACCAGCTGTCTTTCTTCTCTCTGTCATTGTACTCACAAACCCATGCTTGCATTAGGGTCAGAATATTTTTAACTTTCTCTCTGGTTGCTTTTGGGCCATGTCAACACTTGTTTTCTTCTTTTTTTTTCACAGCTTCTTAAAAATCAAGATTCTTGTCTTTGTCCTCAGGGCATTTCTTCATTTAACTCATCTACAGAGGAGGACAATTGAAGCTGCTGTTTAGGAAGACGGCCACAGACATCAAAGACTAGCTCTGCAAACTGTCTACTCTTTGCACCTTATTTTATTGTCATGGAGTCACCCCTACCTGACTTATCTGTGCGTTTGTTTCACCGTTTTTTCACCTGCTACTATGTTAAATGTGGGATGTTCTTTTTAAATGAGCCAAAACACCGCAATACTGACTCTTAGAATCATAGAATATCCTGAGTTGGAAGGGACCAACAAGGATCATCAAAATCCAACTCCTGGCCTTGCACAGGACAGCCCGAAGAATCCCACCACATGCCTGCTTGTCCAAACATCCCCAAGAGTCACACTATGTGCCTGAGAGCATTGTCCAAACACTTCTTGAACTCTGTCAGGCTTGGTGCTGCGACCACTTCCCTGGGGAGCCTGTTCCAGTCCCCAACCACCCCCTGGGTAAAGAACCTTTTCCTAACATCCAGCCTAAACCTCCCCAGACACAACTTCAGGCCATTCCCTTGTGTCCTGTCACTGGTCACCACAGAGAAGAGATCAGTGCCTGCCCCTCCTCTTCCCCTCAAGAGGAATCTGTAGACTACAATGAAGTCTCCGCTCAGTCTTCTCCAGGCTGAACAAACCAGGTGACTTCAGCTTTCCCTCTAGAGCCTTCACCATCTTCATGCCCCCAGGGCCCTTTCCATGGCATTACTTTCCAGCATCTCATTCCCCAGTCTGTATGTACATCTGAGGTTGCCCCATCCCAGGTGCAGAATCCAGCACTTTCCCTCATTGAAATTCATATGATTGGTGACTGCCCAGCCCTCTAATTGGTTCAGGTTTCTCTGCCTTTGAGTGAGTCAACAGCTCCTCCCAATTTAGTATAGGCAGACTTAGTTTATTTTATTTTTATTTAAAGCACTCTTGTGTGTTTTGCTTTTGCTGTGTACAAGACTTTAGCCAATGGATATAGTAAAAGGTAACTGTATATATAAGGATTTGTGAACCCAGGATCTGTGAACTGTATGCTGGCAACTCTATTGCTTAGCTTTTCACTGTTGTGTGGTTAGCCTTCTGGGCTTTGTGTGTGGATTCTTGAGATAATACAATGCAAATTACAAAAAAAGGAGGCAGGACAATGAGTTGACACAGCTTTGTCTCTTGCCTCTGAAAATTATGCGTAGAGTCTTAACAGCAAAGACAAAACCAAATAAGTGGTATTGGTGGTGAAAACAGAACATCTCCTGTTTCAGATACTAATTTAAGGTCAGGAGGTAGAAATGAGGAGTAACTAGGAATGCCTTAATGGATTCCTGTCCTGCCATCAAGGCTTTGAGCTTCAATACATTTATTCAAATCTTCACTGCTTCACAGCAATATTACAGAAAGTAATTACTTGGCCATTGTTTGTGGAATTAGTTTCTAACTGCAAATGAAGAACAATACAATTTTCTCAAATTTGGCTGAGATGAGTTTTATGTAATGTTTTGATTCCATTTCTATGAGTGTAATAATTTTCTATTTTGGTCTGGCTGCTTGGTGAAAGGCAAACAGGGGTGCAAAGAAGTTTTTTGAAAATGCTTGGAAATGCTTGTTAGGGAATTCATGGCATGAAAATCAGCCAGATGTTACAAAGTCTAGAATAAAACCAGGTCTGGTCAGTGGAAGTAGAGACCACAACCTTTAACAGACATGACCTGCCCTTAGGCAGCAGATAAACTTTGTTCAACCTGTGATGTTTAGAAGGAAGAAGTAAAGACAATGAGACATGTTTTCATGTCTTTCTTCCATCAAGTTTGCTACTTAAGCCTTTTCTCATAAAGTAGCAACAGTTTTATTTTACTTAAATTGATATCGTAATTAAATGAAAAGCAGAACTGCCTTTCAAAGTTTTTAATTTTTTTTTCCTTCCTCTAAGATAAGATACCAGAGTAAAGTTATATGTACAGAACAGCATGGATGGTCAGTAAATATGCGGTGTATCTCATCTTTATTTCAGAAACTTCAGCACTGGGCTCCCTCAATAGGCAGTAATCTGCAATACCAGATATGGGTATTATCCTGAAAAGTTCAGGTAAGTGTAATAATATATTTAAATTATTCTGGATATTGCAGATTACATCTCACTGTTTTTTGTTAGAGGTTCATTCTTTCACATACTGGTACAGAAATGAGTTTTGAATGAGTTCTTTTGCTCCTTGAAATTTTACTCAACCGTGTAGTAATGTTCTAACTTTAAATACCACAGGAGGCCTTCATTGTTTGAAGGGCTGACAACTGAAGAGTATGTTTGCACAGTATGTTAAAGAGATCTTGGGGAGTGTGAGGAGAAAATGAGGGTGCATGCGCGTGTGGGCTGTTTTTCAGTATGTTACCAGTATGTTCCTTGTGTTTGTTTTTGTGCTCTGCTTTCTGAACTACTGTTTTATTCTCTGTGTGTAGAACTTTAAATTTGGAAAATACTGCCACTGGAGAGCTTCTCTAGGTGCTGGTATTGTCCCAGTTTTCTTAGCAACTGTGTGTCTCAAAAATGTATAGGTTTCCAGTACCTCAGTGACACAGAGAAGGACTGTCATTCCGATTTTAAGACAGAACATGTGCAACTTTTCAGCATGACATAGTCTCTCTGTGTCAGGATGAAAATGAAATACACAAGTGCTGGATTCAAGCTCAGTTTTGGCATGATCTTCCCTGCACTGGAAGGGAAGAAATTGTACCTTTTCTTATCCAGAATTAGAATTCTTCTTTAGCCTATAAGTGCTCATTAACTTTTACATACAGGTGACAAATACATGAGCACAGGGCAGGATAGATCTTTGGCTGATGTACATTGATCTGACTCCACCAGAGTCATATGAAACTATGACAATTGACAGCATCTGCTCATATTCATTGCAAGAAATCATTCTCCTTAGTGCTACGTATGATGAACCAGCCCTTAGAAAAAAATTAATTGTAAAGGCTGAATCCTTGGACTCTTAAATTTCTTCAAGTATTGAGCTGTGACCTTCACTTAAGCTCTTTGAGTTCACACAGCATCATACCTTAACCCTTCTTTCCTATTTGACTTTATTCTTTCTCTTGAATAGTGTCATCTTCAGAGCATTTGAGTGGGCCTCCAGAAATCTGAGCTTAGTTCCTGGTCTTGCCACAGGCCTCCTTCAGGCAATACTTTATATTCCCTGCTTTCAGCGAGTTATGGATTTAGAACTGTTGGTCTAGTGAATATAGGTGAAGAGATTTTGATTTATCTGTACTCCTGTACTACTATGATGCAACTATGAATAATCATATTAATACTGTGTTTGTGTACATATACACACACTGAATCTCTCTCACTCATGCCTGTGTCATGATTTGGGCACATGTAAAGAAAAATAAATAATGCAAAAGTGTAATAATTTAGGACTTGTCAGGCTGAGGGATGCTATCTCTTTGCACAATCTCTCAAAATCATGATGAAGTGCCTAGGCAGGGAAGGGACAATGCCCTGGAGCTTGTTTCCAATGGGTGTTGGGTTGTTTTTTTCTCCCCCACTCCCTATTTTCTGTTCTACTTTCTACCACTGCAAAAGTTCTCTTAACCATTCTGCTATTAATCAAGGCATTTGCAAGTGACTTAATTAAAAAAAACTTCAATTATGCTGAACACCAGAAACTAATAATATCCATTGAAACAATCATTGTTGTCCACATCAAAAAGATTTTAGCAGTAGACAGGATGCATAAATGAGAACAACATAGGCAGCAGAACCTGGTATATATATGCTGATGATTAAAAAAAATCAAAATGCCTTTTAATCTCACAATTTAATTATCCTGTCATTCAAATAACTGCTTAAGCATTTTTTAATTGAATCTGAAGGAAGAAATTCAGTAAAAAGTACAAAAATGCTATACAAGTGATTGCTAAGTTCACTTCTGGATACTCTATTGTTGCTACTATGGTAGTAGCTGCTGTGATAGTGGTGACTGCTGTACTAGATGAGGGCTCCTTTTGTGTTAGGTGCTGCACAAACGCTGGGTTCAGCAGTGAAGAGAAAGGCTCTAGGACCTACACTGTGAAACAAAGGCAGAGGAATCTATACTTAAGTGGTTAAAGGAAATGGGAATTCCTTCCTGTACCTCCAGAGCTGAGGGCAGAGTTGAGGCAAAAACCCTAACAGTGATTTTAAAAAAATAAACCCCAATATTTAATGAAAACTAATCTTGCATGTTTACATATAGAAAAAACTTATGTAAATGAATAGAGAGGCCACAAAAAGAAACCAATAAGACACATAAACTAAAGGCTGTCAAGGCTAGGATTAGACCTTATAACTTGACTCACAATTCCTTGTAGTTAGTAGATCATACTGCATGACACCAGTCATGTGTTTTCATCATCCATTCTCTGGCTGATTAGTTATTTTGAGTCGCTACAAACAATATACTTAGTCTACAGGTTTTCCTTTCTCCTAAAAGTCTGTTCTTCCTAATTCCCAGATAAACTGGAACACCTCCTGTAAGCATGATCATTATATATTTAAGAGATAGAAGGAAATCCCTTAGCCTGTAAGAACAGTGTCTGGCTTGCCTGCCTTTTGTAGAAGCTTGAGTATTCAAAAAAGGTCAGTGTTTCTGCACTATACAGGAAACCAGAGATGGCTTATGGTCAATTGCCTCAAGTATTTTTATGGAGTTTAGTGACCTGCTTTTTTAGAGCAGACAGTGTCAGCTGCAGGTTGTTTCACCATGGCTTTTTTTTTTTCTCCAAAACCCATTTATTTTATCCTTAGTGACTCGGTCACTTTTGCCAAAAAGGCTTCTTAGTTTTTTATTCCTCACAATGGGACATAGAATGGCGTTGAAAGGTATTGTAGCTGGCATAGCCTGCAGGCACTGTGAAACTGGGTAGAATACTTCATCTCTTTCTCACTGTTTAATCTTGGCTTACAGTCATACAGACTTATTAAAACAAAATGGAAAAAACCCAACCCACCCAAATATTCCAGCTTGATTTTTATCTGAAAGGGCTTCTGTGCCAAGAAGACACCTGGTTGGTTTCAGAGTGTTATTTTCCAACATAGCCAGATTATTAATTATTTTTCTTTTTAAGGGTCATGTCAGAATTTTGAACTCTGAACATCACCAACCTCTCCACAAACAAAGCAGATGTATAGGATGGCTTTTATTAATTGTCCCATCCTGAGAGTGCAAGGTACTGACAAGAGGGCATAGTTGTATTAACCAGATGAAGATCTGGAATCTCCCTGAGCTGTTATGCCTTTACCTTTTCATCAACACACCCTAGAATCTTTACTTTCTTCGTATTTCCAGTGCAGTTTCAGACTTCTGCCTAGTCTTTATCAGTTCTCTCTTAGTTTATGACCTTGACCATTTGGAGATGAACTTCTAAACTTGCCAGTTCCAAACCCTATGATTATAGCAATAATTCAAGAAGTCAGGAGCCAACTGGAAATTCAGTTTCAAAAGTGAAATTCAGAACTACAGGCATATCATGAGCCAAAGGAGACATTTCCAGAAAAAAAAGCTTGAAAGTTGCTACACTAGAAATGAAGTTGTGGCTGTCAGTTGCTGTTATTACGCTAAATAATGATAGCTGGCCTAATGCTGGAAAGCGTGTGACACACATGAGGACCTCTGTGATCTTGCAACAAGATGTTTAAGCTGCAACCCACTGGAGTAAAAAAGGGGGTACCAAAACTGTACTGAGAGTTATCTAAAGCAGAATGAGACTGAAATAACTGCCCTTCAGTGTTATGTTCCTACAAGAATGACACTGAGGCTGACTGCATGGTTCTCACCTTGTATTCTCACTGGACTTTGGATGTACATCATATTTAACACAGCCTTAGGGACATATCTACTTGCCCAGGCAGTCTCTAGCTCTCCAATCATCTCTTTTCAACAGCTTTGGTCCAAAAGGAAAGCCTGAGAGTTTCTTCTGCCATGATTCTGATGTTGCTTACCATAGATGTATATGGCATTTGTAGTCTGATTTAAAAGTGAGAGCAGGCTTTTGTGTATCTGGCTGGGTCACGGGATTATCCTGGAATACAGAAGGTTCCTCAAGTGCTCTGTCAGATATGGTGGTTGAAACCTCTGAGAGCAAGGAGTATGTATAATACACCTTGTAAATGAGGACCTCAGAGTATAAGGTTCTTTGTAGCCTTTTATTACTTGTTCTTTCTATATCATACAAATCTTTTCCTTAGTTCACCATGAAATTCATCCCGACTAGGATCTGGTATATATTGTCTGAGTCATTTCATTCTATCATTACAATGTATTTTTTCATCATGACATCCTACTTAATCTGTCATTTGCTCTCAAAATCTTAGCAAAGTTGAGTCTGGGTAGTATCTGGATGAATGTCTTCCAAGAAAACATCAATATTGCACAGGAAACAGCACTAGTGATTCATGACAAAATTATGATTCTTTGATTTGAAATACTTTAGAAATAATAAATCTTCTGTATTTTGAAGAGGTAAAAAAGCTGAGTCATTCAATTCAGCATGAACCCTGAGGGGGTTGGGTTTATGGTTGGTTTTATTTTTTTCTGTGT
Organism: Lepidothrix coronata; assembly: GCF_001604755.1. Lineage (NCBI taxonomy): Eukaryota > Metazoa > Chordata > Aves > Passeriformes > Pipridae > Lepidothrix > Lepidothrix coronata. Next base: position 5,635,638 of record NW_016690223.1, read on the forward strand.
GGGAAGCCTCTCCATCTTGTATAGTGTTGCTTTACCGTTGCCCCTTATTAACCCCAAGATTAGTCTGTAGTGACTCTACCCGACCCTCTCTCAGATTTTTGTCATGCAGGATGTACTTGGTAATAAATCCGTTGGCCCACCATTACTGCCCTTGCTGCCAGTATGTCAGCTTATTACACTTTCTTCAGGACACAGCGGGTGCAGAAGACTACTATGTGCATAACTGACTTGCTGCTTAAGTGAGCTGAGGGGTAGAGGCTGATGACTTCTTTAAGATGAATTAAATATGTTGAAGAATATGTTGCTAATATTGTCAAAACAATAAGAGGCATTCACACGTGAGAAAATTACCACTTGTTGAAGTGAAGTATATGGATCAGGATGGGTGGGATGCAAAGGGAATGAGTTTTTTAAATCTAAATTTGCCAGTAGGATTACTATTTCTCATCAGCTTTCATATTTGCATCAAACATGACATGTAAAGATGAAAGGCTTACCCACAGACCCAAAGAGAGCCAATGATCAACACCCATTATTTTCCTAGTTTCCTGAACTTTTGAAAAGTAGTTTGCTTTTTCCCCTTTCTGTTCAATTTTAGGAGATGTTTGTTATTCTGAGTTAAAAAGTTAATGAAAGGGTATTTATGTCATTGTAAATGTAAGACGCATCTACACCAGCAGAGCCACTCTCCTCATCACAGGCTTTGCAAGGTCTAGCATAATTTTCAAAAACCTTGCAATGATTTTTTTGTGCCAGTGGAGCAACACAAATTGGGCTAAGCCAAGTCCGATCTTAGATATAATTCAATTGAATTTGGATTAGTGACTTGCGTGGTCCAATACATATTCTTTGCTCAAAGGAAGATTCAAAGGGGATGATACACCAGATGGCTGTGCTGCCATTCAGAGGGACATCAACAGGATAGAGAAGTGGGACTGCAGCAATGTCATAAAGTCTGACAATGGGAAGTGCAAAGTCCTACACCTAGAGAACAGCCCCAGGCACCAATAATGCTGGGGCTGACTGTCTGGGAAGCAGCTTGACAGAAAGGACCTAGGTGTCCTGGTGGACTCCAAGTTGAACATGAGCTAATAACATGATCTTCCAGCACAGAAGGCTAGCACCTTCTGGTCTGCTTGAGGAACAGCATTGCCAGCAGGCCAAAGGAGGGGATTTTCCTCTCTACTCGACATTGGTGAGGCCCTTCCTGGAATGCTGTGGCCAGAACTGGGCTTCCCAGTACAAGAGGGTCATGGACATGCTGGAGCAAATCCAGCAAAGGACCATGAAGCTCATTAAAAGAATGGAACATCTCTTATCCTAGGAGAGCCTGAGAAAGCTGAAACTGTTCAGCCTGGAGAAGAGAACTTAGGGGTGCATTTGTGTGTCATATTGCCACCCATATTTTTGTGTTCAATATCTGATGTGGGGGGAGTAAAGAAGATGAAGCTAGACTTTTCTCAAGTGTTCTCTCTAGTGTTGCCCAGGGACAAGAGGCAATAGACACAGACTGAAACACAAGAAAGACCACTTTAGCAGAGGAAAAAACCTTTTCATTGTGAAGGTGATCAAATACTGGAACAGGTTGCCATGAGAGGTCGTGGAGATATTCAAAACTTGACTGGATAAGGCTCTGAGCAACCTGCTCTAGCTGACCGTGCTTTGAGTAAGGGAGATGGTCTAAATGATCTTTGACTGTTCATTTTAAGGTCCACCACTCTGAGATTCTGTGTAATTATCTACAGATAACTGAACCGTATGAACATTGGAGAAAACTAGCTGCCATATTTTACATTCCTCAGCAAAACTAAGGTCAATGGAGTGATCTTTTGAGAATAAAATGTAGGTATTAAAAGCCTTTCAAACTCTCGAAATTGTAGGTTTGTCAAATCCTCTGCAAGAGAAGTGGCAGAAATCACATGCCTTGAAATTTCTACTAGTTGAGTCAATCCTTTCAGAATAATTGTAGAGAACAAGATATTTTGGCATAGGAGTGGACTGCACAAGTCTCTGCCTGTTCAGGCAAATTTCTGTGATTCAGATATTTCGACACAAAGGGACACATGTTATTAAAGCAGTACTTTATTTGTGTTATGTAGATGTACTTGCACATGACAGGGACTCAAAATGTACTAGCAAAAAAAAAAAAGTCATCGTCAAGGGGAGTAACTGGGTAACTGTTGTTACCCAGAACAGTTTGAGCTAGATGTCTTATATTCTAGACTGTGTGAAGGATTTATCTGTGTAATGCAAGTGGGACATAGAAAAGCAAAATGTGTGAGGCCAGGTTTGCTAGTCTAGCTGTGTTCTTCCTAGTACCTGGAAAGCTTATCCATTGCTTACAGCTTTTGCCTATCTGTGGGACCTGAAACTGGAGGTTTTGTTGGTTTTGTTGTTGTTCATACCTTCAAATATGACTAAAAAATTTAGAGAAAGATGGGCAGCAATGCCTTCCCAGCATAGTGTGCAAATTCACACAACTATTGCAGGGGAAAAGGGAAAAGGTCTCTGATTTAGGCAGCAAAGTATTTCTGCTTACCTGATACACATAAAGGATTACTTTTTACTGCATGGTCCCTCATTAATTTTTATTTGTTGCTAGTCCACTCCTTAACTCAATTCACTCTAATTAATTAAAGTGATAAGATACAATACCCCAATAGACCTATTAATACAAATGAGTGGAATCAACCTTGCTGCACACCTGTTCTCAGTAATCTGCGCAAATACTAGTGAATTATAATTGCCTCTCAGAAATAACATCCACAATGACATCTTGTTATTCTTTGTTGCTGGCTGATAGAGGCTCATGTTATCACATTGCACAGGATGCTTTGGAAAATACAATCACTGTGACTGTGAACTATGGCTGAGCTTCATGCATCTTGAACAGACAGCTCTAATTTGCTTGCAACCCCACCAGATCTGTCTGAATTTATGGCTTGAAGTGCTATAATACAAAAGTATCTCAGAAATATCAAAAGAGATTCATGTTTCCAATTTGGGACCATAAAGTACAAGAAAATCTCCCATTTTGCCCCTTTCTCACCCTCAATGTCGGTTTAAAAATCTTTGTCTTATTCAAGAGTTTTGTTCCAGAGCTTAAACTTTGGTCTTCTAAAACGACTGCTCAAGCCCAGAGCCCTGGCATTTTGCATTTGCTGGAAAAGATAAAACTGAAATCCTGAATAATAGTTTCTTCTTCAGGCAATGATCTCATGAAAGCTACTCCTAAAGGTATGTTGACAAGACAGTCCACCAAACACTTTCACCCAATTTGCCCAACCTTACAAACAGTATATCTTGGCATACAAAAGTAATCCAGAATTGCAGGATTTTTGGTACCTATTCTTACAGTTTTCTGTGTGCTGCCACTTCCAATTTATACTCTGCTGTCTTCTTGATATGATATTTGAAATGTCATGGCAGTCAGGTGAAGCCCTGGGTGACTGGAAAAAGGGTAACACTGTACCCATCTTTAAAAAAGGTAGAATGGAGGACCCTGGGAAGTACTGACCTGTCAGCCTCACCTCTGTGCTGGGAAGATCATGGAACAAATCCTCCTAGAAGTTATGCTAAGGCACACGAAGGACAGGGAGCTGATTTGGGACAGCTAGCACAGCTTCACCAAGGGCAAGTCCTCCCTGACCAGCCCAGTGGCCTTCTATGATGGAGTGACTTCATCAGTGGACAAGGGAAAGGCTGCAGATGCCATTTATCTGGATTTCTGTAAAGCCTTTGACGTGGTCCCCCACAACATCCTTTTCTCTAAATTGGACAGAGATGGATTCAATGGGTGGACTGTTAGGTTGATAAGGAATTGGTTGGATGGTTGCATCCAGAGGGTAATAGTCAATGGCTCAGAGTCCCAGTGGAGATCAGTGACAAGTGGTGTCCCTCGGGGGTCTGTATTTGGACCAGTGTTATTTAATATCTCCCAAATCTTCATTCACGAAGCCTAGCCGTGATTAAATATCTCCATTAATGACACAGATGAAGGGACTGAGTGCACCGTCAGTAGGTTTAGGTTAGATAATAGCAAGAAACTCTTTGCTGTGAGGGTGGTGAGGCACTGGAATAGGTTGCCCAGAGTAGTTGTGGATGTACCATCTCTGGAAGTGTTCAAAGGCCAGGTTGGATGGGGCTCTGAGCAATGTGGTCTAGTGAAAGGTGTCCCTGCCCATGGGAGGGGGGGTTGGAACTGGATGATCTTTAAGGTCGCTTCCAAATCAAATAATTTTATGATTCTATGATTCTTCTGTACCACCTCCTACAAAGGAGAACATAGCATCTCTAAGTGGTACACTTTCCTACCTTTTCCACAGAAAATTTTAAATGGTATTAGATGCAAGCAGCAATTCCTTGTTCATTTTCATAAAATCTGCTGTCCAGAAATCAAGACTTCATTGCTCTTACACACTTGCATAACACCTGCTAAAGACATAGTATGCGCTCAGATATCCATGTATCACCAGTGACGTCTGGAGAATATTAAGAAGAGACTAATATACCTCTGAAAAACAAAAAGGATGTTTTATATACATTTAGTTAAAATATCTTTGGAACAGGTTGCTGAAAATGGTTAAGAAACTGATGGAGGTCACTAGCCAGAGGGATCTTTCCTGCTTCTCAGTAGGGATAGCAATGATTGGCTAGGATTATTGTAGCACTGTATGGATCAGTTAGGTACAGAATTGCTCTTGCATTAGAAAAATAGCCTTTGAGAGTTTAATGTTGTATGCATTAAAATTTAGTGTTCTTAAAAATGAAAAGCAGGGTTGAGAGATACATCCCAAGTCCACGTAGATTTGTCATGAAAGGAAAAAGAGGGAAGGGCATATAGTCACATGGGGAAAGGGATTGAAAATTTTAACATGAGGTGGTATGGCCTTTAGCTGTGAGAAGAAGCTGAAGTGTAGTCTTGATTGCTTACTGCATGCAGTCTGACATTTTGGCCAATATGATGGGGAGAATGGCAACCAGTATGCAACTGTCACCGTAGAGGATTAGCTCCTGGCAAAGTGTGAAAAAATAAAGTAAAAGGAAGCTGTGAAATTCAGTTGGTGCAGCATACTACTCTTTTACTGGCAACCTCCTTCTTATGAGGAGCAAAAGGAAGTTCTCTGATAGGAAATGTAGCATTTTTCTTGAGGGCAGGTGGCAGGAGTGCCGAGAACAAGCCCCGTTCTTAGAAATAGAAAGGTGTGGTTTTGCACAAAAAAGAAAAGCTTCTTTGTTTTATTGCTGTGAGTACCACTGCTGACATGAAACCAAACAATTCAGGAAAGGCAAGCACCTTCTTAGAAAGCACATAAAAATTGCTAAGAGAGTTCAGTAGTAAAGTCAGTGGGATTTTTTTCCTGATATGTTGAAACGTTGATATCTCTGAAATAATGAAAAAGAGAAAAAAAGGAAAAAGCTGTAACATATAATTTAGGGCTTGATCTTACAGCTTTTACTTGTGCAAGTAGTTTCACTGTTTTCCAAAGGCTTATTCCATGTGGTTAAGCATTATTTTTCCCTAAGCTTAAGTTGCAGTAATAATTTTCAAACATAAAGGTATTTGGGGACAGATCTTTCTCTTGCTGAGGTCATGAGCAACACTTCTCACTTATTTCAAGTGTCCTTTAATCTTTTCAAGGCATTTTTAATTAAAATGAATTATTTACTATGTGTACAGCACTTTGTAAGTACACATAGCTACGTAAGTGCGCTGTTGTTATTATTGTTCAGTTCATTATTATTATCTTTTAGGTTTACCATAAAACTAACTGTGACTTAGCTGCTGTTAAGCTCCTTAGTTTTCAAGGAAAATTAACATTAAAAGATGCTTTGACTTCTTTTTTTTTAAACCATGGCAAATTACTACTACTGCTGATTACAGCAGTGATGATATTGTACGAGCACTAGGTGAACCAATTTAGAGACTGATTGTAGCTACACTTCTTTAATAAACTACTCTTATGAATTGCTGTGCTTAACTTGATCATGATGGTCCTATTTGGAAGCATGGATACATGAAAATGATTTGTCATTGCTCCATTCCTTTTACAGTCACCAACATTGATGCACATTATGCGTGCAAACAGATGAACCCTTAGAAAATCATAACTATACACCTGACTTGTACTGATGTCAGTGGTCACAAGAGGTACAGGGCAGTGGCAAGTCAAAAGTGGAAGGTACTTGCATTATGCCTGTGCATATGTGTTACAAGAGTGGGACACTTAATCTAATGATGTCATAAGGAATTTGTTTCAGTATGAGTGAAAGATGCTAGCTGCATTTGCAAATCCATGCATTTGAAGTTTCTAAATACATCTTGCTTAAAGTTAGGTGTGTGCATGCTCCAGTGTTTTGGAAGATATTTTCAGGCAGGTTTAGGAAAATGATCTGAGTTTTTTGGGAAGAGGTACAACTTTAACTTTTTTCATGTGAAATTAGAACCTTGCTAACATCCTAAAACAGACACTCTGCTAAGTTTCTCATTGAATAGCTATAGTAATAAATATAAAAGTATACCACTAAACATGTCAATAAAGTTACATGTTTTTCAGAGTGCATATATGCCTTAGCCACATATATTATCAATGTTTTGATGTAAAAATTAAATTTTACTACAGGCAAATATTGTGAATTAATAGGAATGGGATCGGGTGAATTTTGGATACCTCTAAGGTAAATGCTGCACAGCATTATTTAGGCTACAAAAATACTTGTCCCGCACTTAGTTGTCTGTTGGTTTAGTTGTAACAGAAGGACCAGAAGAATACTTTAGCTCTTGGAGTTTTTAAAAGAAATATATAGCAACATATAGGATATAGTCTATCTCTTTTATTTCCTAAATTAATAATGTTAATCCTACCCGTACACAGTGAAGATGAGGGCCCTTATTCACTCACAAAGAGACTTCATAGAGAAAAATCACATAAAACCTTGATAAGATTCTTGATACTTTGAGTGAAAGCAAATAATAGGTTACTGTCTAGATAACTTGAGGTATAATGAAACTTTACAGATGAATTACATTAATTTGTGTGTCTGCTGTATTATTCTGATGACTTCTGTTAGTAATATATGACATATGCATCTTTCCTCTGAAGACATAAAAAGCACTTAAAAGCTCACTTAAGTTTCGTTAAAACCTGTATTTGATATAACTCTTTAGGTAGAAATAGATATATAGGAGAAACTGTGGCAGAGGTTTTCGGTGGCTTATTTAAATGCACTCAGTGAGTTGCTTGCTGACTGGGGACAAGTTTTTGATTCTTAATCTGCCATTCCATCTAAATCACATATTTCCACCACCACCACCAGATTCTTCTGATGTAAAGGGAATTACATTTAACTTTCTGAATCACATTTCCTTTCACATGCCTGTTCAAATATAGTTAGGAGGAAATGAAAACTAATTTTCCCGTGTATATGCTCATAGCATTTATTGAAATGGTCTCTCATGCTGAACTTCAGAACAAGCAGCTTTCATCATCTATAAAAACTTTACCTTTCCCAAGAGAAGGCTAGCTGCTTGGAAGTTTTCTTTTTCAGGTTAGGAAGGTGGCATAACAGACCCTACAACAAGTATTTAGGCAACTATAAAGAACAAAATGCACTTGGAGCAACAAAGGACATGGGGGGGAATAAAAAGCAAAAGTCCTGGTCCCTGTACCTGTGTTAAATTTATCTTTAAGACAAAGATTTGATTTTTTTTTTAAGGAATTGTCCCATTTTATAAACTTCCCTTTTAGGGTACTCTAACATTAAATCATCAAGATCTTCTTTAATTGACCTACTGTCATTGACCAACTTGTTGTGGCATCATCAAGTGAACAAAGACCTGAGAATCAAAACTTTTTTTTCTGTTTATTTCTGGATGTAATGATTCTTTACTGTGATAAAAAGGGTAGACAGATTTACTGAAATAAAAGAATTCCAGGACCCTGAAATTCAAGTACTGGCTTGTGACTGAAAATTGCTGAATTTCTCAGAGCTCTGTTCTTTTCTCCACTTTCTTTCAAATTTGCTATTCAAATTGAAGTCCTTCAAGGAAGGGATTTTCTATAATATATACTAATACAACATTTAGCATAGTTGATTATTTAACCTGAACATCATATTTATAAGTAAAATGAACAAACCATAAAGAAATGAGCATGAATCATGACCCTAATGTGGGGAACTGTGGTAGGAGGTGGATAGAAGGAGGGATGGGATTGTCCAAGTGTCACGAAATTCTAACCACAGAAAATGAAGAGTGAAAGAACACACTTTTGCAAGGCACCTAGGCCTAAATAATTTCTAAATAAAACGGGGTAATGGGATTAAAATGAATTTAAAAAAACCTCAAAACTAAACAACTAAAGAACCCAAAGCGGTAATGTAAAAGTTAAATTTCACCAGAATCAAAGCAGAAGTTTCAATAAAGCTAGTCTCTGAATAAGTCTGAAGTCAGTGTTAGCAGAAGACAGAAAGCATTCTTATTTATAGTACACAGTTCTTGAGTACTTTCTACTGCTCACATTATTGAGTTAGTATCCTCTCTAGCATCCCTATTATCTGTGGAAAAACAACTCATAATGTGAGGAGTGCTCTTTTTCATTTGAGGAATGAAACACTATTGAAAAGAGTGAGATTTTTTTTTGGAGAGGTGACTGACTTGAAATATTTTCCTCAATTTCTTTTGTTGCCAGAGTGCTGTAAAATACCCTCATGGAGAAAAAAAAAAGAAAAAGCACATCAATTTATACATATGTAACATCCCTCTATAGGAAGCAAAAAACCACTTCTTGCATTATCATTTAGATTTAGGGTGATAGAATTAACTTTTCCTAATGTTGCAAAGAAAATGTCCTGTATGAACAGTATTTCAAACTGAAGACAATATAATAAGAAAAAACCCCAAACCCCAAAACAAAAGCCCAGCATGAGCAGATGTTCCGAGTAGTTTAGGAAAAGCTAGTGCCCTGGGGCTAAGGCAGACTTTGAGCAATATTGTGCATATGTCCCACGTACATTTAACAGTTTTTAATAAAGAACCTGTGAAACTGAAGGAGTTAATTGAATAAATGCCATTCAGAAATGGCCTGAAAGTAAATGTATAAAACAAATTTACAAGGAGTTTTGGACAGTTACAATACGGTTTCATTTAAAGATTTGTAGTTTCTGTCATGAATATTGAAACTACTGAAATGAAAAAAGAAGCCTTGGCTTTCAGTGTTTGATATAAAAAGTTCCTTGTCCTCACTTAGGGAAATAAATTGCCCATTAACTCCTTACTGCCTCATCCAAGAAGATCGTTCCCAAGGATGAAGACCTGCAAACACATGGATATCCCAGGAAGCTGCAAACTTCTAGGATATTTTGTCTGCAAATTCATGATTTATAAAAGACATACAAATGAAGATAATAAAGTGCTGACAAAACTATGAGAGGAAAGGTTAGTTTGGAAATTTGAATTCTACTCAAGAAAACTTCAAAATTGTCTGACTTGACACTGAGCATGAATGGTATTCAGATGAGCTTTCACTGAGAATAAAACCCTGATGAAACTGCTTGTAGCTGTTAGCTGGGATGGTCATTCCACTATATTTTGCTTGGCAAGATGGAAGAAGGTTGAACTAAACAGGGTGTGTAAGGACACTAAGATGGCCATTTGTAATGTATGAAACGTATAACAGGATTAAAGGATCTGATTTATAGATTAAGAAATGTAGGAAAGTCGTTGTTGATTCTGATTTCAGGTTGGCAGTGGCATTAGGGAATATAGTATAGACCAGGTCAATCTCAGATTAAGGCAGCTTGTTTATATATTTTTAAAACACAATTTTTTGTTACATTTTTGTACTATTTTGCACATTAAGTTGAAAAAGAAAATGAGGAGTTCAGTACCACTTTAGTATCAAATGTGAGCAGGATGATGATAAAATAGTAGATTTCTAATGGCTTCTATTTCAGTATCCACCACTTCCTAGACTTTGATTAATGCTTAGAGCATATAGTCACTAATCTCATGCATCCAAGAGGCTACTCTTGAGAAGAAACCTTCACTCAGAAAGGCAAACTGCTGCATTACTTACTGTAAGATGTTTAATTTCTTTGTGTTCCAGTGCTCCAGATTGAAAGAGAATTGAATATTTGGGACAAAGTACAGCAATATATATATTAGACCTACAAGGAGGTACTGTGGCTACCTTTTTTACTTCTAGCTGGATATCTTTTGATAAAGACTGGAAAACTCAGTTCTCAATCCACGGAAGATCTGAACTATGCCATTGTCTTGGTTTGGGAAGATATGGTCGGAGAATAGGATTCAAGTTCAAGGAAACAGGATTCTTAGCAATTTCTGGTTTTGGCTTAACTACAAATACAGTAATAAGAACTTTTATTGTGGCATTTCAGCATTTCTGCCTCCACTCCTACACAAAAATTATCTACAGGAGGTGGAACTTCAAAATATAGGAGGATGAACAGAGGGAGATTGAAAGTTTGGGTCACATATAGCTTTCATCAGCAACTGAAATTCATGTACAAATATGCAGCAAGAATGACAAGGGCACACAACTCATTTAATTCAGTGGTAACACACTGTATAAGAAGCTCTCCAGAGGGATACAATGAAGCAAAAGGTCAGTGATTTCCTGGGAAAACAGAAATGGCCCTTTCTCAGCTGGAAAAGCTGGGACTGGAGGGCTTTTCTAGAACTTTGAGCCAAATTACTTAGAAACTACTACAGAGATAAAAATAAAATTTTACACCCCTTGCACCTCCTCTCCCCCCTGCCCCCAATCTGTTTAGTGTTTTAGATGGGTAGGAATACCTTAACATCATAACTTATTGACAGCTATGCATATAGCTGACAGTATAGTTCTAGTCATGTGAGAGAAAGACTTTAAATTCTGGTCCTAGCTTCTCTTGGGAGTTTGGGAGGTAATTTACAGAGTCTACGGGTAGATTAAGTTGTTCTCTTCTCATATTCAATACATAAAAGTCTTTTTTCCTTTTCTTGTGCAATATTCAGAGTATTTGGGCTGACTAATTTTAATTCTGACAAGGTCTTCTGATTGTCCTTATTTATAGATCCTGTTTTTCTTAAAACAAACTGCCTTATCTTTTAGGGTGGATAGAGTGTTTTGGTTTGTTCCAGTATTGTCTGACTCAACCAGGTGTGTTTTAGCATCAGGTTTGTTTACTGTAGCTTATTGAAACATGGAGATTATTTTTGTTTTGCATAGAAATTTGGGGATCATTAACAAAGGGATGTGGGGATTTTTTCTAGTCTCAAATTTGTCACTATTATACAACCACACCCATGAGTCAATTTTTTCATTTTGCTGTCATACAATGAATGCAGGCTCTTAGGAGGTGCCAGACTGACAGCTTTGAAGCCAACAGAACAGGTTTTGCAGAGACATTAGCAGTCTCAGTTCTCCTTGTGCACGTTGATCTTTCTGAACCACTGTGGCTTGATTACAAGACAACCTCAGTTATAGACAACTGGTATATCTAAGTATAACTTGCCAAATCTTAGGATGTTTTGTTCTTTTCCTATCCAGAAGTGACCCAATTATATGGTCTTTTTCTTCCTTAGTTCAAATGAATACTGTCCCAATTTGGCATCTACTGGATGAAACGTCCTCTAATTGTAGTGCTGCCTTATGGACTGAGTGGGCAATGAGGCTGACCACCTTTTTCTGCTCCAGGAACTTCACTCCAAATTGCCATGAGGAGCTGTTCCTGTGGGCAATTTGCATTCTCCTTACCTGTGCTCAGCCCCACTGCAGATAAACTTAAGGAATCAGGTCTTCTGGGCTATTAAATCAGCACCTCTCACAGCTGCCAGTTTCTCAGAATAATCAGCTCTCAATTACACAGCATAATGGCAAGGTAGAACAATCCAAATAAAACAAAACCAAAGCTGATACAAAAGTCAAATAAATTAGGCAATAAGGATAGATTTAGTGTGTTCACCTTTGAAAGGCTGTTAAGCAGATTCTGTAGAGAACAGAGGCAGCTTTAAGTAGACAGAGTGGGGCTGGTTACCTGTGGGATGAAAGTTGCTCCATTCAGATGTGGTGCTGTGGCCGGGAATGACAGAGGAAGGTAAGGCCTGGTGAATACATAGCATGGGTAATCTGTTCAGGTAACACTACAGCTTGCCTGAATAATTTTATTTTTAATTGAACATATTATTTCTTTAAGAACACATGCTGCTGATCCCAATCAAAAAGTGCAAATAGACAGTCATTCAATGATCCACAGCATTTTAAGTGAAGGAATTGTTGCTGAGAGAAGGGGGTGATTTTTCTATTTCGGCAAAGAGAAAAAATGCAGTTTTATGAGAGGTACAAATTCTTGTTTGGCTGTAATAAAAAACTTTTGCCCAGGGCCAGGGAGGCAAAGCTAAGCAAAACTTTTCTCCTCCCCATCTCTAGCCATATCACTCTGCAGCTGCACAATTCTCCAGGGATAAGCTCATGGACACACTAACTAACTCTGAAACAAAAAGCTTCATTCTTTGTTTTTGGCAGTGAAAGCAGTGAGAAGCGGCAAGGCAGGCACACAGGTTGTGCTGAATCCCTCGGGATGATCTCTCCCATGAACCTCCTGGGGGTAGGACCAGAGCAGTAGCCTTGCTTTCCTGTCACTGTGAGGTACTCTTTTGCAGCTGTGCTGCAAAGAGTAACTGCATTCAAAATAGTCTTGCTTAATCTGAGAAAATAAGGCTGAGTAAACAAAATATCAATCAATCTACTTATTTTGTACTCTGGGGTCTTGCACTTAGGTACCTAGATACAGTTTGATGCAGTGCCACAGCCACTTACACAGGTAGTTCAGCCACAGGTAAGTAAAGACCTACACAACCAAGTGCAGGTTGTAAAATACACTATCTGACACGCAAAAAGCTGGTATAGATCTACTATAAAATGATGGCCTGAGCAGTTGTAACTCCACCTCACATTTCCTCTGTCCAGGTACAGTTATCAAGACAGTTAGAGTAAACAAACTTACTAGTTCCTCATGTCCTGATCTTCATGCTACTGTGGTTGAAACTGGAAAGAAACATGACGCTATGCATGGATTCAGTTTTGATGGCACTGAATTTTATAAACATTACAGAATATGAACATCTATACCGATACTGTTGACTTCAGCCACATACAAGGTTTATTAACAGTGAATGCTTTAATGTTGTTGGCTTTGCTCATTCCACCTTGACAAATTATGGATGATATGTTTAATTTCCCATTACTGAACCTGACTGCTCCTTAGATTATGAGAAGACTTTTATTTTCTTTTGCTGATGAAGAACTGAGGTACATTGTAGGGCTGTGCCCAAACTATATAGGAAGTTATGGCAGAGCAGGTAACTGAAATGAGCTTTAGCTGAAACCTATCTCAGTTCTTTCATGTATAACTTCAACTATGCCTAATTCTTCCTCGTGTATCAAATTCATCAAGTTTCCCTTCAAGAAAGTAAATGTCTCAAGGCATGAAATATCTAGCCTTTCTTCCTTTCTTCATGACCATCTGCAGGGAAATAGCAACAGACTGTTGGCTTCAAATGTGAGATTATGCTCTAGATACCCAACTTTCACAAAAGATGCAATTAGTGATTTCCCTCGTACTTTTAATATCTGAGATAAGTAAATATAGGGATCAATTGTTTCAGTCAAGAAGGAGAAAAACAGTATCAACAAGAAGAAGGGTTAAGCTTTCCTTCTCTGTTGAGGGCTGCCGGACTCTACTGTCAAGTTGACCAGTAGTGCTTTGTGCTCTGCAGGGACAGACTGCTTCTGACAACAGCAATGGCAAAACCTATCTTTTTACATTTATTTAGAAAAAGATTTATGTCTTTATAGTTGGATTAGGGAGTTATCACCCATCTCTTGACTGAAGCTCCCAAATACAGTCTGTTGTAGTTCCGTTTAACTCAATACACACAGTCTGCCTTATAGGCAAGGAAGGTGACGTGGTAAATATGAACTACCATCTCACACCAGTGCTCCATGGGCTTCCTGCCCAGCTTCCAGCACTTCAAAGCTCCATAGCTGTCTGGTCTCCAGCTGTCTTACAAACAACCTCTTCACCCATGAAGCATGCTGTGGGTAGGGGCAGTTGTTTCACAGGAACCCAGAATACATTATGTTCCCAGGGTAAGTTCTTGCCTGACTTTACCTCCAGGGAACAGGAAGAGCCTGAGCTGGACTGTCCTCAGAGCTGTTTGCAAACTGTTCTCAGAAACAATGGCTGATGATTCATCTGGCACTGTCATCAACAACCTCCAGGCCTGCCGTTTAACAGACCTTCCCAAAATAAAGAAAAGGGACCTTCCCAGACAGAATCATACATTTTTTTAGTGGTGGATCTACAGAAGAGTAACCTAGGCTTAAGAGTGCTCATAATCAAGTGATTACATATGCTTGCCTGAGGTTAGAGAGCAAGCTAGTTTAGCAGCTCTGGGGACCCTTGTTCCTGTCTTGTGCTCACATGACATGAGCACACTGACTCATCCATGTGTGGGGATATATAAATGCCTACTTATAACGTGTTTTTGCAAGTTTTAGTAATAAAGCCAGATCTGTGAAGTTGCAGTCCTTCTATGGCAACAGAGCACTGTCATCACCAACATTTGACTTAAAAAATAGTTTGAAAAAGAAACTCAATTCCTTTGTTTTTGTTTATGTTAGTAATGCAGAAGGTCGCTGGTTTAATGTGTGCAACATTTTAAAGTTATCTCTATGAATAAACATTTGCTGGAAGATATCCTGCCGGGGTGATATCTTTTGAAAATGCCTGAAATTATGCTACCTAAACAAACTTTTCTCTGGTGAGAACAAGCCAAAGCATGGGGTGGCCTCTCTAGAGGCGGACATCCTAGTATGATAGGCCAAGTGATATCACAATATCTGAAAATGACAGACCCTAGAGCAGAGAAGATAGATGGTGTCTACCCTTTGCAATTGCTAGCAGTGAAAGGATAGTGACGACTGATGAAGACCAAGGTATATTATTGAAGTAAGCTTGTACTACTCATGAAGGATGTGAGTTGACAGAGGTTAGATATCATGCTGGCATCTCTGGGAATGAAATGTATCTGATACATGGAGCCTACATAAGCACATAGGGAAGCCATCCACTGAAAACCGAAATTGTGGATGTCTGCAACATGATATACATAAAATATTTACCTAAGGGATTTAAAACCATGCTAAAAAAACCCCAAACAAAACATGTCTACTGAATCCCCCCCAAAAAAAATCATGTGAAAAGAGGACTAAAACATGGACTAAAAAGGTGAAACAAAGAGAAGTGGAAATTAACAAAACAATCCTTCAGCATGGGGCTGCAGGGAATACTTGCAGTTGCTGAAACACACATGGCTCTGCCAGAGGAAATTTTTGTTTTCTCTTTACAAGATTTTAACCAAAAGTTAGTTATCCTTATTAGACTAGTGGATGCAAATAGTTATCTTAGGGGAATATTGAAATCCTTGAAGATCAGTTGATTAATAGCACTGAAGGCTGAAGCATCTTTTTATTTAAGCAGGGAATTGTAGCTTAAAAACCCCAAATACATCAAAACCTTTTTTTCTCTCTTTCTCATCTTCTCTTACACATCGGTAGATGAAGTCAGTGCAGGGTGTTCACTTATGTTACCAAGAAAACAACAAAAAATATTTAAACACTATACATGTACTTCATGCAGGTAGGAGGAAGATGTACAGAAGTGTGCCCTTTTTTGGGATGCATCAACTCACACACCTTCCTGGAAAAGACAAAAGGACAAAGAAAAAAACCTCAGCCATGAGAAAAAAACATCGACAAAGAATTCTGTGTTGCTCTGTCACTTTCCATGTCGTATGAAAATAATTCTTCCAAAATTTGGAAGCATTTTGTAAGAACATTCAGAAGCATATTGGGTTTTTTCTCTCTTTCCTTTTCAAAGTAAAGCAAAGTTCCACCCTTGCTCTCTGTCTCTCTTTTTTGTCCTCTCTCTTAAGGGAAAAAAAAAAAAAGTTTTGAGAATTTCATTTTTTTCTATTCACTGCAGTCCTAGCCAAAGTAAAGCCCTCTTTTACATTGACGTCAAGATCTTTACTAAGATTAGGGTTTCATTTCTCTATTGCAGCAATTAGCTAGGGAATGTATAAAAGGCTTCAGGGAAGCAAGCTAGGACTCCAGAGGGGAGAGCACTTTGCACCATAGGCAGATAGCAAGAGAGAGTGCGAGAGGAGGAAGGCAGGAATACAGAAACGCGGAGTGGGGGGGGGGGGGTGGGCGGGGGAGGCAGAGAGGGAAAGAGAGGGAGGGAGGCAAGGAGGAAGGAACAGAAAGTTCATGTACATAAACCTTTTTTAAAAAGTATTGTTGCACCTGGTAGCTAGCTTTAGTGACACAGAAATGAGAGGTCTGTTCAGTGCTTAAATAGCTGAGAAACAATGGGATAGTGCAGGAAAGTTAACAATTAACAGTCTCAGCTTAAATTTTGTAACTGCAGGGAACTGGAAACACAGCTGCCTCTCTCTTCAACAAAAGCAGGTCTCCTGGTTGAGAAAAATTTTTCACATCTTAATTTCTGAAAAATAAGCAGCTCAGAATTGAATGAGTATCGTTCAGTTATGGTTTTAACCAGCCTGCTCATATTTAACTATCTCTGCTCATTTTAAAAAGAACAGCTGAGAGAAGAATAGGGAGGCTTTTGAAAAGCCTTTTACTTTACTCTCTTAAATGAGGGTACAGAGCAATAAAGAGAGCTAAAGGCATCCAGCTGAAAAGAAGCAGCAAGGAAGATGGGTCTGCTAAGTGTGGATTTGCTGATCACGCTTCAGATCTTGCCGGTCTTTTTCTCCAATTGCCTCTTTCTTGCGCTGTATGACTCTGTGATTCTCCTGAAACACATGGTGCTGTTTCTGAGCCGCTCTAAGTCTGGGCGCGGTGAGTGGAGGAGGATGCTGACCTCGGAGGGGCTGCGCTGCGTCTGGAACAGCTTCCTCCTGGACGCCTACAAGCAGGTGAGTACACGGGGACGGGGACTGTCAGCTTGGGGTGGGTGAGCTGGGATGAGCATCCCGCTTGTCAGCGAAGAAGGAAAGGGTATGACTCTGTGCGGTGCAGACTGTTTCCTATCTGATGTTAAGTTTGATGGGAGAGGTATAAGCTGAAGGGATCAGTACTTCTAAGTCGAGGCTAAGTATTCACGAGATTCTGGAGCTGCTGACTCTGCTCTGCCACTACCTCTCTGTGCAGCTGTGGCCATGTCACTCTGGTTAGGTGTGCCTCAGTTTCCTCACCAGCACGAATAATAATCTTCATATTTTTCAAGTATTTCAAGATCTTCATATAAGAGTAATTGTAAAATGCTCTAGATGTTTTCACAGCTGTTGTTTATTTGTTTGCTGTATAAGATCCTCAGATATTATAAAAAGACTGCATCTTCAGATAGAGCTCCACAGAGACAGATGTCAGCTATGTAACATAGAGAGTTGTTTTGCTTAGAGTAAAACATAGAAATGAACTATTGTCATTACACTGGCATTTTCTATTACTCATATGTTAACTTTTATATTGGAGGAAGCATCCAAGTAATAGTAAAACTGGGCGCAGGCTGAAACAGTGACCTTTTTTCCTTCATGAAAACAGTGACAGAGGGACATGTCAAGAGATTAAAAATGAACTTGATTAGCTGTCGGACAGCTGCCTGGTGATTTAAGATAATAAAGCCAGTAGCAATTATGCAACATGTACTTTTCCTCTTAAGATTTCTTCAAACATTACCCAGTAGTGCTGTCCAGGTCTGATGAGGTAGCTACAGTTCCCTTTTATAGATTGAAAAGGTGGACCCAAACCCATGAATTTTCTTGCACAGACCACCCAGTTAGTAACTAGAAGAACTGAATTCAGACCTCTGTGGCTTTCAAAACAGTGCTTAGTCTGTTGATGTGTTGTCTTATTTAGACCATCTAATTTAACATACCCCATGTGATGTCATCCAGATGACAGCTCTCTTTTTTGAAATATTTCTTTTTGTATCATCTCCCCCCCCAGTTCCTTTTTTCACCTCTACAGACGCATTTGTATTTCCTCTTATCTAAAGATGTGAAGAACTGGCGGTGTTGGTGTTTTCTGGCTTTGTGATATGGAATACAGTCTGCTTAGTGTGAAACCCAAGACATGGGGACATTAATTTTCAGTGTAAGACAAATATAAATAACACTATCTTTTGCCAAATGGGTCAACCTCCTACTGCCACCTTAAGAATCATCCAGCTGGCTACCCAAATAAAATAACGCTGAATGAAGCCCACTATTCTCCTAGCCCATTTAGTCTTTTTTTCATTCCCTTCATAGATATTAACTACATTTAGAGTGGCCTTTTTAAATGGGTTGGTGAACGCAATCGTTCCCATTTTACAGATAAGGCAAGACAGGACAGTTAACACATGACTTGGTCAAGCCTCCAGTGGAAGTTCATAGCACAACTCTGCGACAGTCAAATTTCCAATTCCCGCATTTGCAACCTGTTTGCAGTCTGAGGTCTGGAGAAGCTGTGAAGCTGTAAGGAACCTCATATTCATGAGATATTTTCAATCTCATTTTGCTTAAATTACACAAAATTATTTAAAATGAAGATATTGCCTGTGTTTCTGTAGTTTCCAAACTAAGTCATGCTTTACCTTTCCTTCAGTACTGTTGATGCCAACCATAGATGCTACAGGGATGATGACTCTGTGCTATTTTTGGTGTTGGTAATGAAACTCACTCCTTGAACTTTGGCAACTTTATTCTCTTTCTTATCACCATTAAATCACCCAGGTCGTTCAGGCCAATCAGGCTTTAAGGTCACTAGAATGAAATCTGGGCCTCAATGAACTCAGCAGAAAAATACATATAAATATAACCAAATTTTATCACCTTGTTCCAGAAAGGGGAAAAAGTCCATTCATGGCAACTATCCTTAAGACATAAGGAATTGGCCAACAATTAATTCATGGAAAGACTCTGTTTTACCTAACAGAATTATGGGCCATAAGCAGAGAAGATCATCGGAAAACCTTGATTGTCACAGAAAGGTACTTAATGTAGAAGTCAAATTATAAAGGGGACACAATAAACTGAGGAGCAATATTGGAAGAAGAGTCATCACCTCCACAATAGAGGAGAAACTTCTTTTACTTCCGTAAGGAAGAAAAAAGGAAAAAGTTTCAGCTGAAAGGTTGTACTGGTAGAATTGAAAATGATTGAAACATACTCTGCTTTGTGACATGTTTAAAAAGCATGAAAAACAGTGAAATATATTAAACAATGGCCCACTAAGCATATTTTTCATTAAATTACCCTTTTCCGAATCCTGACTAGGACTGCCCAGTTGTGATATCTTAATCTGAAACAATTAGGGGGGGTAAGAAATGAAAATATCATGGAATCTGGATACTATACAGAATGCCAAAATGCAGTCAATACAGTAACTACTAGTGCTTATTGCTCCAGTTTACAGGCTGAAGCCAGGAATTAGCCAAGTACTTAAGCAGGTGCTTAAACTCATTCCATTGAGAAGTATTTATGAAATAATCACCATTTTTCAGCTTGAATAATAGAATTGCAGATGTCTAAGATAACCAAAGCTAGACTGCCATTTAGCAGAATACTGGATAAAAGAAGTAACCATGCTTGGTTTTACTATGTTTTGTGTCACTTACATAGAATTCTTCCTGTGTACATTTCATAACATTTTTCACAAAAGTACCTGATATAAAATTTCTATTTACAGAAAAAATTACTGTAAACCATTCCAGAACAACACTGTGGGTAGATATTATACTCTAAATTAAAGTAAATTTATTACAAGAAAGGACTTCTGTCTTAAAAGCACACAAACTGTCCCAGAATGAATCAATTTTTTTTTCAAGACTAATATCTGCAAGATATGACCTTGGAATGGTTAGAGTATATTTGAAAACAGTTATTCTGATGTATTTTCTCTTTTTCTAGAAAAACTTTTTAATATCTTACTCAAATTTCCACTTTTTTTCCTGCTTTTTTTCCTTATTAAGTATTATTGCACATGACTTTGTTGAGGGTAATCATTTTGTAGGTAAGATTACCTAGCAACAGTTGAAGATTTCAACATCCTCAGTGGGGAATCAATGCAAAGTTTGTTGTATTGTATGTAGACTATATTCAGTATTTATTTTATTGGAACATTCTATATGACTGTTTTTTTCCAGATTTTAGAGTTCTACTGGAATCAAAATAGTTGCTCTTTTGTTTATTTTGATTTTTAATGTAAATTTTGTCAATTATTAATATATTTTTTTTTACTTCCTTAGCTCTCATTTCAGTGTTTGTCACACTCACTGTTGATATTGTCTACACTGCACCAGCTTTGTGATTTATAGACCATCCTCCTATTATTTTCCAAGAGGCAAATATGTCTTACATTACAAGGGATTCTTTAGGACCTGATTAACTGTCATAACAGGGATAAATAGAGCTAGCAGTCAAGTTAACTTTATATAATTGAAAGTGTGCAACAGTTTTATTTAAATATTCTTTTTCATGTATGTATGTGTTGTGTGTTTGTAAGAATTTACACTTTTATACGTGTTTGCATGTATAAAGATATATATACTTGTGTGTATTTGTCTCTATACATGTACATACATGTATGTATATAAATGCAAAGATACACATACATAAACATACATAATCTACTCTTCCAGGAGTCAATCCTCTCTCATTTCTCTGTATATGTATACACATACATATGTGTGTATGTATACATATGTATAGATATGAATGCAGCCACACCTACTGATGAGAGAGAAAAAATAAGACTTTTGGGGAGGGTGTTAGTGTGACTTCTGCATGATTTACACAGACCATTTCTACAAATGCCACTGAGGTATTTGTTTTAGCCTATAGTATGTATATGGAATGTATCACACATATGCAGAAATCCAGGAAAAAAGGTAGAGAAGTTTTGAAAAAAAAAAAATTCCTCTTAAAAGCTTTTTTGCTTTCTTAATTCCGATGCTTTATTTAGTACTGGGATGAATCTGCTTTCTAAGATTTCAGTGGTGAGAAATCATTATCTTACAGTGCTTTTAAAATGGGTTCAAAAAGGTTGTGCCCATTAGCAGTGCCCAGTGTTGAGGCCTCATGCTGGGATCATTTCCATGCCAGATATGAGCTCTGTGTTTCAGAAAGGCAGAGTTACCATTCTTGGTCTCCAGTAGAGAGCTCTAATGTTATCCTTGAGGAGATCATTCCTCCTCTCCACCTCAGTGCAGGATAGATAGGGGGAAGACCTTAATGGCATCTCCCTGAAGTAGCCAAGTCCTTAGGAATGCTGTAGTGTATCTATGGGGGCAACATGCACGTGTGCACATACACATTTTTGTGTAAATGTGCGTCACAGGCCTTAGAGGGATGCTGGTATCTCAGGTGATGGATGGTGACAGGTGTGTGTGTGTACTTGTACAGCTTTTTACTGCCTTTAGAGTGGGCCAGCAGCAAGCTCTGGCATGACAACTCCAACACAGGAGAATGGCTGGCGCAGGATCCCAGATTAACAGCGTAGGCCCAGCTTTGGATGTAGCAGCAACTCAACTGGTTCAGTAAACACCCAGTGGGATTTTCCTGAGATTTCAGGGAGGAACAGTTAAATTACCTTTGGCTACTTTTGCCTGCCTGATAAGTACATCTTCCAAAATAAATCCTTATGCCAAACAAAACTGTCCAAAAACTAACATGTTAAGCATATCCTGCACAGCATCATCACAAAAATATCTGTGAAAGTAATATAAAAGCATGATCCTCTACCTAGTCTTTGGCTATTTAGTTACTCATTGCTTTTTGGGGAAAACTTTTAAAGGTTGGAACAAAGACATAACTTCCATACTTATTGTTTGTATTTGTTTTGTCTGGCAAGGTAAGGAAGTGTCTCTCTCTGCATCTGACAGTGATAAAGAGATTTTGTGAAAGAAAGCCTATTGTATAATTTCAGGGTTTAGAACTAGACATTGTGTGGTATTAAAAATATTTTATTGGCTTTACAAAGTTCAGCTTTAGCAGAATTGCTTTCACTGACATTTGCAAATGAAAACAATCTTGAAAGAAGTGAGAAAAACAAAACCAAATCACAATTAAAACCTCTCCTGCAGGATTTGGAACAAAAATTCAACAGAATTTGGGCTTTTGTCATTATTATTAAAGCATTGTCATTATTAATAAAAATAATACAAATATATTATATATTAATAATCATGTCTGTTATAGTAGTGTCTGAGGACCAACTTAGACCAGGGACCCATTGTACTAGGCAGTGCCCTAACAAAAGGAGCAGACAGTTGGTCTCATGGAACTTAAGAGTTCAACCACTCAAGACAGACAAAAGGTAGGAAAAGAAATATGAGGTCTCATCATACTTGTTTCATTTTGTGGGTCTAACTTCATTTCTTCCACATCACACTTTGCAGTCCTCTATTTTCACCCTTATGCGTGAAAAACTGACAGAAAGAATGCTTGCTTTGTTGTCAAAGTTTTGTGAAAAATCCCTTTGGCTGTGACAGACACAAAAAATTAGCTAACAGTCACTGTTCAGGAAAAGGATTGTACATGTTTCTTGTGCCCTGGCTCTACCTCTCTGACAAAACCACTACTGTGTATTCATGTGGTCCTAAAGCTGAGTTTAAAAAAAAAAATAAAATCATCCAAATTAGACTCAAATGCCCTCCAGGTGCTGAAGCAAAGGCCTCTGTCATCTGTAAGTAGAGCCCACCAGGGCAGCCAGTGGCCCAGTGGCCATGGTGTAGTGGGCCATGCTCCCATCTTAAGGGAAACATAAAGCCCTTAAAAATCTTTCTCTAGGTTCCTCGATCAGAGGAACTAAAATTATCCATGAGAGTGCAAGGCAAAAGACTCCTTTGTGCTTTCCCTATGCTATACATACTCATTTGTGGGACTGGCAGCTTTTAAATGGAGAGAGCAACATTTGACTAGTTATTTTTATCTGGACTGTATCCTGTTAATTTGTCTCCTACTTCCCTCCCTCAGGTCCACGCACCTGATCCTAAATAAAAGACTGTGGGAGAGCTCAAGTCATTTCCAGTCTCTGCTCTCCAACTCAAGTAATTGAGTCTCCTAAAGCAAGCTGCCATCTCCCCAAGAAAAATGAAGAGATTCCACACCCCTACATTACTCCAGACAAGGGTCTCTTGTGATTTTTATCAACTGCACAACTCTGGGTCATGTAAATAAAGACTAAATTGTATACATTCTCTAACCAGAGTCTGATTTTGATGTGGATGAAAATATATCTAGCTAAATGAGATTAAATCAAAGGAGAGAATTTGAAAAAGTGCAAAAGGCTCCAGGGATTTAGTTCATTACCAATAGCTGCACTCTAGTCACAAACATGGCATGTCCATACTTAAATGACTAATATCACAAACTGCTAATTGTCTGGCAGCACCTATTTTCTTTAGGGGCAAATTGACACAGCCTGATGAGTCTGCCAAATTGTTTGAAAATCCCTAATGCAGGGAATGAAAGCTGTATTCCAGTGCACAGGATCCAAGGAAGGTTATGCTGAAGCTGATAAAAGTAAAATAAGAAAAAAGAAAAGGTATATGAGGAGATGATGTTTTGTCCATGGGGCTTTACCCAGTCCTTATGGAGAATGTACCACAAAGTTAGCAGTATGTGCTATTTCTAGCCTGTAGTTTATGAATAGGGCTTTCTCTCCTGCTCCTACATCTCCTTCATTTTGCAGACTGCGTGCTAAAGCATCAGCAAGCTTGTTCCCTTTTCACTCTGAATGCAAACTCAGAACAAGCTGTCCAGCAAACACAAAGTTCTCACAAATGATGTGAATCACTGCTTTGGTGTTGGTGATTGCTCTTGCTGATGGCTGGGCTGGCTCTCAGATTTGGTTGGCCTACGTTGCGTGTCCCATGCAGGCTGTGTGGGAGGGGATGCCTGCGTGCTGCCTGGTTTCTACCTCATTCAGAAGGCTGGCATCGAATGGCCAAATGTTCATGCACAAAAGTACGTGATTATGGATTGCGTGTGAGGGGAATTCTGCTAGTTTGTTTCTCAGAATTTATATTTTGCCTGCTTTTGTGTAAGATTTCAAAAGCGGTTTGGCTGAATACATGGGGGTTTTTGTTTGTTTTCTCATTGCATTGATTTTCTTTTCCAAGAGCTATTTTTTCTTTCAATAAATAACAACAAAGAAGATGGCCAAGGCTTACAATGCAGATGATCAGCAAGGACGATATTGTCATCCTGTGTCAATCTGTTCAGAGCCTGGTGAAATAAACAGTCTCTTGGGAACGTCAGTGCTTCATCAAGACCAATTAGTGGAGTTGCTGCTGCTGCTTATGTTTAAGCATTAACGACTGGGCAGGGCTGCTTTTTGGAGTGCCTGACACTGGCATGGAACAAGGCACCGACCTAATTACTTCTCTACAAGAGCAGAAAATGCCTCGTGAATGCCTGCTTGGCAAGGATGTCTCATTAAGAGGAAAAAACCCATCACAAGCACTCCTAGAAACAAAAATTAAAATGATAGGTAACCTGCGGCCATGAGACTCACTTCATGACTGTAGGAAATGAAGAGAAACTGATATAAGGTGATGTATAGTTGTATAGATATATAAGGGCTTCTTTGTACTTTGTTTCCTCAATCTCTATTTTTTTAGTCAATAAGGAGTATGAGAAACAGAATGCAAACTTGCATTGTTGAAGAACAGTGAGGTTTGTTGCCACCTTTTGTATCAATGTTAAATAGGACTTGAAGGGCATTCCCATGTTGATGTCTGATGGAAGTTGTTTTATTAGTCTGTTCCTTCAGGGTTTGCAAACTTGCCTAGGAAATCATGCCTTTGGTAGACCTGAGTGAGGAGCTGGTAATGAGGAACTTAAAATATATAGCTTCTCTTTCTGCTTAAAGATGACCAAGAAGCAAACTGTGGTTTCCCAGTTCAAGAGTGTTGGCTAGATATTTTCAGTCACAATGGTTTTGTTAAAATAAAACCAGAAGAGTAAGTGAAAATAGCTGCTCAGATGCTTCTTTTGTCCTGAACAGCTCTTTTCATTGCTGAGTTTTATGTGCTTCTTTTTACCTTTATTTTTCTTATCCTCTGAAGAGTGGCAGGAAATATCAGAAATTCAAAGTGTGCTCCTTAATTGTGATTTGTGAGATAAATTACATGTCATTACTCTTTTTCTTTGACTGGATGAGCATATAGTCCTAAATACTGAGGCCCATTATTCATCCAGGGAATGGGTGCAGCACAAATACTTACATGTCAGGCTTTGCCCAAGAGACACATTTTAGGCAAGCTAGCTCTGAAAAAGCATTTACGTGGTAGTGCAGGAACAATGAAGTTTTCTAGGTGAAGAGGGATCTAATGTTTGTGCAGATATGCATATGTTGTTTCTTGGTAGTGCCTTTTTTTACAGTCACCAACTTATCACAAAATGCTGAGTTGTTTAGATGGCTTCTTAATTGAATGCATTCCTCAGGATGGTTATGTGGATGCCATGTGATCTTTACCTGTGTATTTCTTTCTTCAAGTGTGGCCCTATACCTTACTCACTCCTGATTTGCCTATCTTACTTCACAGAATGGCAGAGAGAAATGAAGTGATCAACAGCTGAACAGAAGAGTACCTGCTACCTGCTAAGGTGTAGGTGGCCTTAAACACTGTAAGATGCTTAATGCTACTTCTTAAATGCAAGAGCCTGAGTCTCTGAGCCTGCCTCTTCTCAGGCAGGTCATTTCTTCTCAAAAACTGGGATATAGATATTTTCCTTCTTTGAGTTCAATGGGCAGCTGAGTTCAATGTTCACACAGCAGGTCCTAAAGTCAGCTGTTTGAGGCCTCTTGCTTTCAAAGGCAGAGAAGCACAAGGCTTTTTCTAAACTGTTGCCAGGCTCTAGCAGATAGCAATGCTGCAGATGCAGGTTTTCAGAGACAGGGGCACAACTGGCTGTGCTTTCCTGGGCCATCACTTGCTTCTCTTGCCTGTGGTGCAGCTGCACATCCTCTGCTTCCAGTGGGAAGATCACCACATTGTTGACCTGGTGAGATCTGTGGGTCTCAGGCAGTCTTTCTTTCTGTGACTCTCTTTCTTGCTGATCTCCGAGTGAGAATGTCAGCATGGTTGTGTTTCAATTTGCCCCACAGAAAATAGTCAAAATAAAGCTTATATCATGTGACAACATGCCCTGAGACCTTCTCATATAGCTGTGAAGTCTGGCAGCTTTAAGGGTTGTGTCTTACAAACTTTGCTTTGATTAGACTCTTGCTTCTGGTGCTCTTCTGATGAAATAGTTCAGAGTCATGAATAACTGTAGATTTGTTCAAGGTAGTCAGGTTTCTCAGGGAGAAATGGAGGATCCAGTATTAACAATGTACTTGCCTTTGGATCTGTGCAGCAGCAACTGCATAAGTTCAGTATTCAGCTATCTCAGTTTCTTACTGTATCTGACTCACTAGGATATCCTATAATGTAATGTAAAATAGAAGTGCACCAGAAATCAGTTATTTATTCAGTTTTTACACAGTTCTCATTTAGCACTAACTTCTACAGACTTTAATTGTTGTAGTTTCAGAAAGAAATACATAAAATGTAAAAGACTTCTGAATTTGACCATGTATGTTTCCTTCAAAGCAAGATTTCTGAATGCAATCAAATAGTCAGTGTATAGAGAGAGAAAGAGTCAGGGAAATACAAAGGATAATTGCATTGTTGTACTAGAGCTTGATGTTAAAGGCAGATACATAGGAATTGCTGTGGCAGAGCTCATTAAAAACTAATCGTATTATGTAATAATACGTTGTGGTTCTACAGTAGTTATCAGCTAAGGATCTTGGAGCCCTCTGCAGGCTCCACCTTATTCTGGCACTCCCTTCTGTGAGATGCTTATATTCTGGGTTTTTTTCTATAGATATGCAAGTAGAAATGGTCAGGTAAAATTTTTCCACAATTGCCTGTTGTGTCCGAGTTACATCTGGAGCTGGAGCTAATAAAACAGTTTATTTTCACCTCATCCTACTTCAACCATCATATAAACTTTCCCCTTTTTGTGCTGGATTTTTCCCCCCCAATCATCTTGTAAAGAATCATTGCAGTAGAAGGAAATATGTCACTCAGTCACTGATGAAATTACTACAAATTGATTAGAAGAAATTTTAGACAGTGCAGTCTTGGATGGTCCACTGTCAAGACAGAATGTACAATGAATGAGCATCTGCAGAGATCCCAGAGATCTCTTATTTAGTACTCTGAGTATTTTCATTCTCGGACTGCAGGATGGAAGAGAATATATAAGTATGAAATCTTCAAACCTCTGAAAATTGAGAGGTACTGCATGTGTTGTGAAGATCAGGAATATAATGCAGAATGATTGAGAATTGGAAAAATGGCTTAAAATGTAGAATGCAGTTCAATGGGGCTGAGTGCAAAGGATAAAATTCAGACTGATGAAGTACTCAAATCCATGATGGGGAACAACTAGAAAGGCAGAAAAGGGACCTTGGCATTTCATTAGCTTTTAGCTAGGCATTTCACTAGTTAATCCCCAATCAACAGTCTACTCTTTTTGCAAAACAGCCATGATGTCTCATAAAAAGCAAACATCTAGAATGTATAAACAGGTGTAGTCTGTGAGCTACTTCATTACATTAAGCAATTGCCTGATTATTCTGAGAATTGGTAAATACACTGTTGAAGTTTTGAACACTACATTTCAAGGAAGATGTGAACCAAGTGGAGAAGACTCATTGAAAATGTCTCATTGAAAAAAAATGACTCATTGAAAAAAAATCCTATCTAGAAAATTTGTCTCACAGAGGAAAGTTAGAAGAAATTTGAGGTAGTCTGTCTGAAAGCAAATGCGAGTCTCCAAATACATAAGGGTGGACTGGGCTATGTGTGTAGTGGACAGGACAAGACAATTTGATTAAATTTTCTAACATTTTTAACATTTCTCTGATCAAATTTTCTAACATTAATGAAGTAGTATACCTGTCAGGAATGCTACATTTCCCTAAACTGTGAGTGGAGGTGGGCTAGATGAACTTTTTTAAACTGCTGCTTTTGATGATTTGCTATATCCCCATGCTACTGTCCATGGAGCTAGTTAGGTGTGCTTTTTGAAGACAGTAGTCATGAGGATACTGCACAGGCAAGTCACACTAACTTGCTATGTTTTAATTTGTTTTGCCATCAGGTCAAACTGGGAGGAGAAGCCCCTAACTCCAGTGTAATCCACATAGCCAAGGGCAGTGATGGCAGCAGTAGCAGCTGGAAGAATGTTGGTAGCAAGTGTGGAACGAAATGCCACCTTCTGGACTTTGCCAATTCCGAGCGGCCACTGGTGGTCAACTTTGGCTCAGCTACCTGACCACCGTTCACAAGCCAGCTGTCGGCCTTCAGCAAGCTGGTGGAGGAGTTCTCTGGTGTGGCTGACTTTCTGTTGGTCTACATCGATGAAGCTCACCCATCAGATGGCTGGGCTGCTCCTGGAATCTCTCCCTCTTCATTCGAAGTTAAGAAACACAGGAACCAGGAAGAGAGATGTGCAGCTGCTCATCAGCTCCTAGAGCACTTTTCCTTGCCACCTCAGTGCCAAGTGGTGGCTGACTGCATGGACAACAATGCCAACGTGGCCTATGGAGTTTCATTTGAGCGAGTATGCATTGTGCAGAGACAAAAAATCGCCTACCTGGGAGGCAAAGGCCCCTTTTTCTACAACCTGCAGGAAGTTCGGCTTTGGCTGGAACAAAACTTCAGTAAAAGATGAAATCCATTCTCTACAGAAGCTATGTTAACAGATGTCCCTTTAAGGAGATGCAAAAGGGAAAAAAAAGAGAACATGCTGGTTTGAATAAAACCTTTCAGACGATTGCAGGAGAACACATCTGATAACAATTTCAAGTGAATGTTAATGAGGAAATGAAAATTAAAAAAAATCTAGCTCCACAGAAACATTGTCTGAAAAAAAATCCCACTCCTGCACTTGCTATGGGACAGAAGGGGTGAACAGGCTTCTGTGAAAAGGTGCTGCTGGCAAGCAGGAAGAGTAATAAGACCTCTTTCCTAGGAACCCCTCTCACGAAGTGTCAGCTCTGGGGTGAGCCAGAGGAAGCATTTCTGCTTGGAAGGCATTCCATGGAAAGGCAGTGCTGTGAATTTCTTCAGAAATGCTTCTTTAGTCCCCTGTGGCCAATGCAAAGAACCTGGGAGGAGCAGGAAGTTTGCAATTACTTGCATAGAAATGCAGTGGAGTGTAGCAATTGTCTTTTCTTGGTAGAGAAGTTATTGTTTAGGGACTACAGGAACCACCATGCAATGCGTCGCTCAGGCAGACTGGCTGCTCAGATCAAGATGAACCATTGTCTGCTGGTATTTGTACTCTCTGTGCACATCTCTGCACAGCATATTAACTATGTAATGCTACCTGTATGTTTGTATCCAGTAGGCAGGCCTGTGCCTGCTGAGAAATATGTTAAAATCTGTGTAGTTGGACCAAAAAGACAAAGGTGATCAAATAAGCCCATTACCATTTGAAAACTAAAATACTTGGACTATTTATAACAAAACATTGAGAACCATCTAGAGCATGCATCATGAGACAAAACTCAGCTGATGCCAACCAAACCTGTGGTTCTCAGAGCTGACAACACACATTTATCAATATTCTCTGGTTCTCATCTCTGTTTCTTTACCCCATCTCCATCTCCTTCTGTCTAGCATTAGGCTTAAAGGTAATTTCATTTTTAGCTTTTTAAAAAATAACTTATTTCTCTCCTTTATTTTTATTTGAGATAATGACCTTGCAGGTGTATTTTGGGGATGGGGGAATCTATGCACAATTTTACCTCATTGAAATGGAAACCTATCCTGTCATTTACCCTGTTAAATGTAGTCATGCTGGTTTTTGCTATCTTAGATACATGAAACTAGTTTATAGCTAGTTTATCTGAATATGTTTATATGTTAGTTTATCTGCAGGTTAAGTCGTTTGTAGCTTTAGAATTGATTAGCTGCCGTTTTGCTACCAGATGAGCTGATGGTCGGTTTCACTCCTGTTCTCAAAAACCTTCCCAGAAGAGAAACAGGGAGGACAAATAGTGTGAATTAATGTGAATGGGTGTAAAAGGTGGTAGAATTTTCATACAAATGGGTCTGAGGAATTAATCTTATGTTTAAAGAGATACTGTGAGCTTAGAGTATACATTAAGTATTT
The DNA here is from genome assembly GCF_001604755.1 of Lepidothrix coronata. Taxonomy (NCBI): domain Eukaryota; kingdom Metazoa; phylum Chordata; class Aves; order Passeriformes; family Pipridae; genus Lepidothrix; species Lepidothrix coronata. The sequence continues at coordinate 5,665,897 of NW_016690223.1, forward strand.
CTAAAACTAAAATTATTTGATCAAGCCTAAGAAAAAGGCAGATTTGCAATGAACTAACCCATTAGATCTGAAAAATTAAAACCCATACGGAGATAGACTATCCAATTTTTCTCTCAACTTTGGCAGAAACATGAAACAGATAAACAGAGTAAGTGGCAAATATCAAGTTAGTTCTTTCAATTTCTCGTCCTGCCCATTGTCAGGAATATGATGTGTTGATATTAACACAGGAAAGAACAGAAAATACATACATAATTATTTCCATTTTCACAATGCCCATTAATATTGTGTATTTCTTCTTGCTAGCTTGTTGGTCAACTTAGCCAATGTACAAGGAATTTGGAAATGTGTTTTCAAGTACAGATCTGAAATAATGACAGTAACATGGGTGATTTCTCCCATACTCAGATTCATGCTTCCCATTCTCACATTTTCCTCAACACACTGTTAAACATATACACACACACACTTACACAGTTTGGTAATGTGTGTCAGAGAAGGGTGTAAAGAATGGTCTTCAGATCTCCTGGTGAGCTCCACTTCTAGAAGGCATGCGTCTCTGTGTGTGTGTATACATATGAATGCATTTATGTATGCATCTGTATGTATATAATACATTTTTATGTAATTATATATACATGCATGCACATATAAGTGGTGTCTAAAACCCCTAATAATAATTATTCTGTTCTCCCTTCATTATTATTACTGTAACTCATTGCTCAGTGTGGAAGATTGTTATAGATCTTCATGACTAACTGGGATATATAACTGAAATTTTTAAACCTAATATCATAGAAACAGTAACATAGCCAAACTTCATGGTTTATTTAATCCAGCGTCCTACCTCTGACTGTATCAGATGCTTCAGGGGAAGGTGCAATAGTTTCTTACAGAATTTTCATTAACTTCAGCCCTTATTATTTTTGCCTCATCTAAAGGGATTGTTGATGTTTCATCATCCCTATGAGCGGCTGATCCTGAGTTTTGAGGTCTAAATATTTTTTGAGGTGGGGTTACTACAGTCAAAAAAATCACATTTAAGAACAAAGAAAACCAAACGAAAACAGATTTTTTTCAGATTTAAATTGGCTGCTTTTCATGTCATTCTCATCTCTTGCTATTATATGCTAAACCACTATAAACAGAAGTGATCCCAATTTTTCTTCTGTATGTCAGTCATTGTAAAATATATATAGAAATTTATGTACCTTTCATTTGTTCCTTAAGACAAACAATAACTCATATTCTTATTCAGGTCCATATTCTTTGCTTGTCTCTGAATCTCTTCTATTTTTGCTACACTGTCCTTCTACTCAAGTGAGTAAACATGTAGACATTAATCCAAGTGAAAATATGTATTGATATACTCAGCATATCTTTTCCTTATATCCTATTCTTCAGTCATCTGAAACTTTTTTAATCCATAGTAGCTCCATAGCCTTTGTAAAACTTAAACTAGTCTTTTCTTTTTCTCTTCTTTTCCTCATTATACAGTTTGAGTCTGAACTGTTTATCTGGGAAATGCTGGACAATAGTTTAGCACAAGTGTTGAAACATGCCTTTAGTTCAGAGGAAAAAACCTGAGTTAGTAATTCAGTTTGTTAATACTCATTTGCATATCTAAAGTTACAATTATTTGTCAAGTCCATTCCCTCCTTTTGAATTTCCATTATTGTGTCTTGTAATTCATAGATGCCTGTTCATCACATAGTATACAGAAATTATAAAAGTGGCTCCCATACATGAGAAATCCACATTGATTTTCCACAAGAAAAAATGCACAATAACTTCATTATTTTCTTAGCAATATGCATGACTGTCCTGTCTAAAACTTAAAGATTAAGTTTTAGACCTCACTGATTATCAAGACAGATTTTGCAAATCCTTGAATTTCCCCGGAAAATTTCTAGTCAGAAAGCAGGGCTTTCTTCAAAGAGAAACAGGCTTAGAGGAAAGAAAAAAGTATTTTCTAAATGGCTGATAGAAATATAGCCTCTTTTTTTTTGACAAAATTAAAACATTTTATAGAAAAGGTTTTAAATTAAACTTCATGCATTGTCCTCAGCTGATGACAAAAGTGACCATATATCAGATACCCCAAATTTTTGTAACAGTGGGTTGTTTTGAGTCCAGGCAGAAATTTTACTGCTTTGCTAGCCTTGTTCGTCACAGCTGGTCTAGTCTGCTGTGAGAGTGAATTTACTTCTGTCTCTTATTCTCAGTATTTCAGGGCACTATACCATATTACTTGAGGTGCTTCAGTGTGACATGCATATTGAGCAAAAGCTCACAAAATAGGTGCCTGAAAGTATTCTGGAAGGCTACTGTATATAATAGAGACCCCAATACTGTGTCTCAACATCAGTATGGGAAACTTCCAGTACTTTTTCATTTTGAGCAAGGTAAAAAGCTATTCTGGGTTATCATTTTACATTGCTCTCTGTGTTTAGCATCTGTATTTAGCACTGTGTAAAAGGAATGTAAAACATTTTGTACAGATGACAATGATAGCATTTTGCTTTTCCTTGTGTAGACAATGATATAATTTTAAGGCAGCAGGAAAACATGCCCTGTCTATTAAAAAAAAGAAAATATATTGTGAAATATATTGCTGAACAACTATCTGAACACTTTGAAAAACAAAATGCAGTGATTTTTAGGAAGGTGATCTTGGTGGTGAAACCCACAAAGCTTGGTGGTGAAACCCACAAAGTATCAGTGCTATGCATTCATGCATGTGTGGGAAGCTATGTTTCTGCGTGTGTGAAAGTGGCTTTTCTGTGATGGGGAGTATAGGGTTAAGAGTTTTTAAGACTTTCATTCAGTACTATTACCAAAGCAATAAGAGGTATCAGGTAGGGAATATTGGCCAGTTTTGTTCAACTCGACACCATGTCTGTGACAAAACCGTATTCAGCGACCTTTGGGCCCCATTCGGAGTCTTCAGAGAAGAGAAATTGGGGTGAGACAATGGAGGCTTGTGTGCTTATGAAGATCGCTAATAAAAGGGTGATTAACTCAGTTAGCGTTCAGATGTCCTCACACTGGCATTCCTCTGTGCACCTTGATGTTTCTGTATTTGAAAGAGGGGTCTCTTTGGGTCTGTTAATAAGATCACCACGTTGTAGGTCCTGTGTGTACTGACTATGTGTGTGTCATTGCTTAAATGTCAAAAATACACTTTGCAGGAGAGCCAGCAAAATTTGTTACAATATGGTGCTCTGTGAAATATGCTTTCTAGATTTGTTTTTCTTGTATTATAATAAATGATAAAGGAAAATATACCTTTTTTGTGACTTCTTATTCTAATACTGGCTGCTAACACAAAGTGGAATCTAGACATTAGACCAAGGAAACGTAAAACTGTATTTAATACACAAGCCTATGCCACCCTGACTAGATCTTCAGTAATACAAGCAAACTCCTTTATTAATGGTGGGACTAATTTAATATCTGACTACTCCTCAACTTTTAAGAAAGGTGAAGGGGAGAGAAACTGAGAACTGCAAGGACTGTGGTTGAGTCTGCTCAGAATTGCACTGTTTAAAAAACATCTGCTTGAAGAAAACATGCCAAGCTGTGTGTAGCATATGAAATCTAGACAAATTTGTTGTGAAGGCATCAGCTATAAATGCCACTTCCATTTCAATGTACAGGCAAAAGATCAAAAATAAAATTAAACCCACAGCTGAAAAGCTGTTACAAGAAAAAAAAATCAAATGGAAAATGAGCAGCAACTTCCTAAACAAATTCAATTTGTGATTTAGTTGTATTTTAGAAATTTCCTCCTCTTTATCATCTTTTGTTATAAAAAACATTATAGGACCTTGCATCTGAAAACTGCTTGTGAATATAGGTAAGAAAGAACACAACAAATCACCAAAGGGAAGGCCATGGAAAAGGTTACATCCAAGTGTCCCCAACAGAAATGTTCATTACAGTATACGTTTACAGCCCCTGCAACAATCAAATAAACAACTCTCTCTAGATTGTCTAGTTCACATCACAAAAATAACGCACAAAAGTACTGAAAGGAGACTTTTGAGATGTGAGAATATTCCTGTAGTCTTTCTGATAGTGATTATGACCTTTATATCAATTGTTGCTATAAGGAGCTACTCAGTACTCTGGAAGAAATAAAAAGACCTTTCAGGACCTTCTTCTTATTTCACAGCTGCATAAATCAGGTGAAGGCAGATGTGATAAAATAACAATTTTATTAGAAGATAGGATCATTAATAAATAACTTGTTAAAAAAATCAGACTCAGACTGCTCCCAAATATTTGTCAGAGTGATTTGTTTGATTTGTTTTTCTGGAATAGATGATGTCCATGGCAGAAATAAAAAAAAGAGTAAAATTAGAAAATGGATTGTTTATAGAGCAATATTCTCAAGGTGATTACTACTGCTCTAGATCTTACTTTCTGACAGACAATTCCTGAGGCGTAATAAACCTTTCCAAAATACAAAGTTCAAGCAAAGGACCTAAATGTTGGTTGAAAACTTTGATCACAGACGACTCACTGTATATGCCTGTATGCTTCTAATGTTCATGTTAGTAAATCCACCAGCTTAATTGTGTCGTACAGAGCTAATGTGAAATGGAAACACATACTTCAAATCCTTAAGGTCTGAAGATTTGTAAGCCTTGCTATGTGACTTGACTAGAGAATGAAAATCCTTTTTAGGTCATATATATGAAACATATAAATAGATCAAGTGTTTTAGTTCTCTCTAAGATAGTGCCTATTATATAAAATTAAAGAAGTAGTAAGAAGGAAAAAAATGGTCTCTGTAAATCAATATTTCCCATATTTTCAATATGTGTATTTGTGTTATCCATAGAAAAGCTACTGTGACTTAGCTATTGGTTAGATGTGCAGGTAATAGGAGGGGAAGTTTTCTTCAAAACCTTATCTTCTTTAGGAATTAATCAACCTTTGATGTCCTTTAACCCTGTTCGTTTTCCCTTATACCTTTCCTGCACCTGATTTCCCATGTCCCTTTCCAATCTGTCATACCATTGGTGATGTTTCCCCCATTTCAGTCTTTGGTTTTGTGGAGTTTACTTAAGGCTGCAGAATAGCTGAGTATTTCAAGTATAAGTACTTTTAAAAGGATGTCAGTTGTCTGAAGGTCGAGTGAGATAACAGGAGAATACAGTTGTACTGTTTATCTGTGTCTTCTCAGTGCACATCATCTGCATGTAGGTTTGTTCTCAAACATGATTTTTCACATGCCAGCCTAGAGAGCTAAAGCTTATTTTCTGGGCAGATTATAACAACACAAATATTTAGCTTCCTGCAGACTGGAGGGAGTGAACATACAGATTTTAATACCAGCCCTAGCTACCAGAGTTTGTATTTCCCTGTGTCTGCCAACATTTTGTAAGAACTCATAAAGCTAACACTCTAGCCTCACACAAGGTGAGGGTCTGAGCACTATGAGTACCATACATTAGATGTGATCAGAAGTCTTTTGAGACAAATCTTTCTGAGGTTTTCTCAGAGGCTCATAGGAAATTAGACCAATCCTTCCAAACCAGAAATTAGTGGACTATGCTTGTAAATGAAAAGCAATGGCTTTATGAGAAAGGCAGTCTTGTAGTGGATGCTTATATAGAAGGAGCAGCAGATTTTTGCTAGCTGCAAAGTTCTTTCTTAAGTGGTCCTTGCAGATCTTTACAGATGGACTGAGTGGCAGTACCAAAACTGTCCACAGCAGTTCACCCAAAGACTGAACACACCTAATGGAATATAACACAGCTTTGTCACTTGTGCTTCCAGGGTATCGCAAAACATTCGAAAAACAGGAGTGCATCTCTACTACAGAGTAATTTGATAACAATTAGGCTGGATGCCTTGACTGAAAGTGCATATATAATATCACAGCTATTTTCTCAGGGTATTTCTCTTGCCTGTCACCACCATCAGTATAATGCTGCTTCTTTGTTGTTTGATACTATGGCAAACTGTCTAGCATCACACCCAGCTCCTCTCAAATAGATTGCGGTGACCTCTTACTTTATACTGTGTGACACTGGTGCTGAGCTGATTTGAAGTTCAGGTCATCCTATTTGTTATTGAAACGGATATTTCTGAGTCAACAGATCAAAAAGCTTCCCAGCACTATTTTCAGCAGTGGAAGATCACAGTAGGTGGGGTTGGAAGGAAAGGTTCAACAGACCCTTTTTATTCCAATGGGACTTACTGTATAATGTTAATTGCAAGAGTTTTTTCATTATATGTTTAGTAACATATGAAAATCTGCCTGAGGCTTCCATTTCTATTTACTTAGATCATGAAATTCTAACTTTTTCTATGTGAAATGGAATTTTACAAGGCACAGGTATTTTTTTCAGGTTTCAGAAACTGTAACTGTGACAAAGTCAGGAGATACTCCTTCCAGTTTATGACAACTATTTGGAGTTGATTCTGTGAATTGTTGAGGGAAGGAGAAAAATAGTCATTGTCCTGCGTCATGATCCATGCCAATGTGAGGCAAAAGGAAGATTTTTCAGGGCATACAACAATCCTTTGTGACTTCTAAAGCCTTCCTTGTTATTGCCTCTGTTATGGAGTGAGATCACCATGCCTTGAGAAGAAGCATGCTAGAGTAACCCAGTGGTGCTGTGGTTCTATGAGATGCTTTTCCTTTAAAGGATAGAATATCCCCTGAGCTGACCACTTCAGAGCAACAACAGAACCACCCCCTGCCCCCTCAAAAAAATCCTCAACACACAAAAAAATCCCAACAACAAAAACCCAAAAACGGACCATGAGAACTAGGTAAGTTTCCATTCTCAAACTGAGTGCGGAGGAGGATCTTCCTGTTGCAGTTATGCTGTTTTAATCAATTTCATGTTTTCTCCCACTACAGAAGTGAATGGGCTGCTTCAATGATTTAAACATTTAAGAGCTGGGGTAGCCTAGGCTAGCTGAATCTTTTTGCTGCCGCCTCCCCCTTTGTTTGGGACCAGGTAAATAGATATAATAAGTCATTACTAAGATTATTGCAGTCTGGATTATTACCTAGAATACCATCTGCAAGTATTTTGTCAAGCTTCCTTCTATTAAGAAACCATTAGATTACGTCTGACATTCATTTATTAACTGCAGATAAATTAGTTCGCTTGACAGCTAAATAGGAACCAAAGTAACTATTTTTTAATTGTGTCTACTACCACGTGTTGTCACTCATGATATATTTAATAGTTGATAATACTTTATTAAATATATCTTAAATCTATTTGTGTTGTCAATAGAAAAAAAGAATAGATGGCAATATTTTGATGGGGCTTTGAGTGTACTGTAGACTTACATTTTCACTGACATGCCATAAAGAATTCAATTTGAAAAAAATATATATTCTTAAAGTGCAGCATGCATTACTTATGATATTTAGAGAACAACTGTTGGGTAAAGTTGGTGATACTTGAATTTTGAAGTAAAATTCAGAAGCAATAGTAGTATCTTCATTAAGGAAAAGGGCTTTCACAGTGTCTCAAAGATTTTTTTGTGCATTTTTGCAATAACTATTTTGCATAGAGTGGGCAACTAAAATATAGGATATTCCTGTTGTGTATATATATGCTTAGACTACATAATTTTTAATTTTAACAGAATGAAAGAAAACAGTGCTAAGTTTCAAATTTAAAGACTGCTTATATCACCCTCTTTTTAGTTTTCATATCTCAGTATGTTAAAAAAAGTTCGTGGAGTGTCCTGAGGATAACTCTACTGGAAATGTAATCACAGTTCATACAAGATCATACTACTTAGTTTGCTTTCTGACTCCTGGCAGCCTGAACCAGAGATGCACATGAGTCACCACAGAATACAACAATCAGTGTCTCCTTCAGGGCAGTATGTAAGTTTACAAATAGGTCCATAATGTGATTAAAATTTCTTAAGGATTTATGGGCTTTAAAAAATTAAATGTGGTTAACCTAAATACAGCTGATATAATAGAACTTCACAGTTCATACTTTCCATTATTCATCACTCTCTTTTGAAATATAATCTTCTGTGAATTTTTTTTCCCCAGAAACATTCCAGCCATGAATTCATTCCAAAGTTGTTGGGTTTTTTTGTTATTGCTTTTTTTTTCTTTTATGGAAAATGTCAAGACATTTTACTTTGCTATTTCAGAATGTGGTAAAGAATAGATCAACATCCACACAGAGGCACACAGACGCACATTTTTACCATGGTAAAAAAAAAGACACGATCACACTTAAACAAAAGGAGATGGCTGTACCAAGCATTTTTTACCTGATTATTGTATGTAAAAACTCTTAAGTAGAAATCTTCAGGAAAAATAATGCTCATGTAAGCTGTTGAAAACCTGTAGATGAGCATTTTATTCTGAGAAAGCGACAACATAATACAAACTGTAATACTACTTTCCACAGGTTAGGACTTTATCAGTTTTTTCATTATAAGGATGAAATTCTGGATGGATGGTCATGGAGGATGACTTCTTTAACAGAAGTTCTCCAAAAGAAGCCAGAGCATGTTAAAGGAATACCACCAGAAAATATGTGCCATCCAGTGTATCTCCATTTTCAGAAACATTTTCTTACCATGGGTAAAACCAGCTCCTTGGCCAGCCAAACTTTCATTATGACTATCCACTTATTTCTGTAGAATCCTGCTGAAACTAACTTTTTTTCTTTATTCTGTGTTTTCCCTGCATCTCTAAACAAGTATATGTAATTGTATTGCTCTGAAAAAGCGCCTTCTTTCATGAGCCTTTGGAGACTTGTATACTTTCTTCCCATCCACCTCACTCTGCATGGCTGTCTTACAGGTAACCTGTTTAGTGCGAACAGCCTGTGCCAGTGTTTCTGGGGACATGCCAACACACCCAGTGTACGCAGGGTCTGCATGGTCTGAACAGCATGTTCTGGTTCTGCCTGCAGTTGTGCTTGTTGTATATGCAGTAAGGGGTATATGCAGTAAGTAGACAGATCTGCGCTGCAGTGTAGATATGGTCTTTTCTGTCCAGTACACCAAATGAAAATATTTTTTGCAGAAATATGTGGATAACTTGCTTCATTAAGAATAAACAAATATCTTAGTTCACGTAAAATATTCTCCCTCATCCAATGGATTGGATGGGAAAAAAGACAGGTCTCGAACACTGGGAGTTCACAGGGCTGTTGAACACAGGAACAGATGAGCTTGCAGGAGGACCACTCCCCCTACACCAACATCGCACAGTACATCAGGACATGAGCTGCTCAACTCATCTGTTGACGTATTTTGCAAATTAAAAAATTACAACTTGTGACTTTATAAAACAATTTTAGAGAAATCAAAATGTTGCCAGAACATGAAGGAATGAGAGAAAGAAAGGAAAATCCCACAACTGAAGGTCTCCAAGGAACTGAGAAGAATTAAGATGAGAATCCATAAGCACTGTCTGCAGCAGTGTGCAGTAATTCTACAGCCTCACAAAACTGTTACCCAAACTGGACATACTTTGAGAAGTGTGTTTTTACACTCTAAGCACTCAAAATATAGTATTTAAGAAGCACATTGGCCATTGACATTTTATTCAAGGAAAAATTTAGATAACTATGATAGAAAGTTAAGACGAGTAAGCTGTAAAAGACAAAATTTTCAGAAGAAACTCATCTGACATTATCATAAGGTTAGTTATATTACAATAGAAAGTTTCAAGAAAGTTTAATTTTAGTGATTAATCAACAATACTAACAAACCTGATTAAGCTGACATTAAATAGTTGAATTTCAATGTGATGTAAACAACTTGATTATTTTTATTGTTCCTGAGAAAAAGTTTGACTGAATCTTTAAACTTTTAAATTTAATTTAAAGGCCTGAATTCACCATGTGAAAATACCTGGAGCTTAGGCACTAGGTGAATCAGATCTAAGTTAAGCACCTGGTATGAGGCTGACTCCAGAGCTAGCACTCTCACCTCTAAGACAAAGCCATGCTAGTACAGCCTGCACCATGAGGGACTCAAAATGAAAGGCTGTTTGGCAAATTATTTTCTCAGTGCTCTAATGTTAGTATAATTTCTGCAGATGTCAAGTAGACCCGATATTTCACTACATTTTCCATTTCGTGAAGTTGTATGACTGACCTTCACAGTTCTCAGGTAAAAAGGGCTTGTGATATAAAATTATGATCATTGACTAAAACCAAAAGTTTCTCAGGAAAGGAGCAATAAATTCTTGTTGTCCTCTTTCCTAAAGTTGCAAATAAACCTGGAAAAGCATCTGGTAATCCAGTCTCAAGGAAAATAAGAAGTATAACTGAAGACTGGTCCACTTATATGTGCTTAATTAAGCAAACAGACAAACTTTCATTTTAATATATTTTTTAACTGGGAAGTTATTAAAAAATGTGAGCACAGAGATAATATTCAGAAAAAAAGTAAGGAAAAAAGCAGAAAATAGATGCGCTCTATTGACAGCATTCATCACAAGGTCACAGCTCTATTTGCCTTGTTCTTGCCTTCAATCCCTTGGAGCTTGTGTTGGTCTGCAGTTTAGGAGGAGGGTAAGCATCAGAGAAGACCAAAGAAGATAGACATCCCTGGAATCAGTAGTGGAAGAGTAGGATATTTACCAAATTAACACTTTCTTCACCTTAAGTAATTGGATATTATATTCCTGCAGACTTATTCATGAGTCTTTGGAATGTCTCACCCTCAGCAAGGTCATTGATGACACCAAGGTGTTTGGTGCAGTCAACATGCTGAAGGGAAGGGATGTCATGCAGAGGGACCTTGACACTCTTGAGATGTGGGCAGAAGCAAATCTTATGAAGTTCAACAAAGCAAAGTGCAAGGTCCTACATTTGGGTCGCAGCAATCCCAAGTACACTTACAAGTTGGGTGGAGAAGTGATTGAGAGCAGCACTGCAGAGAAAGACTTGGGAGCCAGAGAGGGACTCTTTGTCAGGAACTCTAGTGATAGGACAAGGAGGAATGTGTACAAACTGAAAGAGAGGAAATTTAGGCTAGATATTAGGAAGAAATTCTTTACTGTGGGATACTGGAACAGGTTGCCCAGAGAGGTTGTGGATGCCCCAACCCCGGTAGTGTTCAAGCCCAGGTTGGACAAGGCCTTGAGCAACCTGGTCCACTGGGAGTAGTCCCTGCTCACGGCAGTGGAGGTTGGGACTAGATGATCTTTAAGGTTCCTTCCAGCCCCTAACATTCTATAATTGTATGATTCTAGGATTGTCCCCTGGAGAATATTATCTAGGACTTTCTCCATTTCAATTTTAAGTGATAAGACACATAACTACTTTCCATTAGTATTTACCTTCATACGAAGGTGGGATTTTGTTTTTTTGTTTGTTTGTTTTTTAGTTTGGGGGTTTTATTGGTTTGTTTGTTTGTTTGTTTGTTTGCTTTTTTTCTGTCAGGCTAAAACTTTATTTCCCTTTTCTGGATTTTCTGAGACACTCAATCTCCCTTGTTATTAACTAAAAATCATGCAAAAAACCCCATGTGCCTTTATCCAGGCCTGAATACAACCCAATTCTCCCATGTTTTCTGTTTCTCAGCCTTTTCCTTTAAATCTTAGACCACACTGACTAATCTAAAATCTATTTTAAAAATCGCTTACATACAAATAAGGTTTAGAGTGTAGGATTTTGAAGATCCAAGGTATAAAAATCAATAGCCAACATTCTGTTTTGATCTTTTGTAAATCCAGGAGCCATTTGCAAATATAATCAAGGTTTTACTCAGCTAAATTTTGCTTGGGATGCATATAAGCAGACACTTTGTGCTAGCCTGTCCTCTGTTTAAAGTAAGAAAAAACAAGGTGCGTTAAAGTTGGCTCTGTAGGTCTTTAAAGGAAACTGGTAATTCAGACAGAATATTGTATAGTAAATGCTCACTGAATATCTCGTTATGCTTTGGAAGTTACTTGTAGGGTGTTAGTTGATATTGGTAACATTTACAAGAAGAATTCAGCTTTTCTGACTTATTCCTATAAAAGATGATAATCTTTTCTTTCCACTGCCACTTCAGTATTACTCAGGGGAGCAAGAAAAACATAGCTGTCTCTTTGGATGACTTTGTTACTTAAAAATAAATCTTTATTTCTTGCAACACTACATAGTTTATGTTGCAGTTCTAGTTCTTCCAGGTCTGACATTATTTCTGGACAATTATTTATGCATTTATGTCATTATAGATATCTACCTTTCATACAACAGGCACACGTAGGCCTTGTTGCTTAAGTAGCATTCTGATCCATGGGCGTTTTTCTAAGAGTTTGGGTTTGCTTTTTTTCTGAATAACTGGGCAGCTGCAGGATGTCAGGAGATCAGTGGCCTAGCAGTTGGAACAGTGATCTCTGAATTGGTATTGCACTAGAGATCCTCTAACACATGTGTGGAGACTGCTGCCAGGCAGGCCTCGGTGACCCTGGGCACTGCTGAATTTCTGTTAAGCTTGCACAAGAGGAGTGGTATTTCCCCACTCTCTTTCAAAATATTAGTTTGCGCAAATCCCTTTTTATTCCTTGCACCTGACCAGCTCTTGCCAGGTAGGGACTCAGTCTTGCTTATTATAAGTGCAGCCCTGGCACTCTGGGCTTTCATGTGAAGCTCAGGCACGGATTAGCTCTTGCTAGCTTTCTGTAGCAGGTGGTCAGAGGACAACTGCTGACAAGCTGGTTTGTAACACAATGGTTACAAGCTGGTTTGGTAACACAATGTTGAGTGCTGCCTGCATGGCATGTATGCTGCTGAGCTGTGTGTGGAGGATAAGCCAGATCAAGTGGAACTAGCATAACCCTAGTCCAAACCTGGGTAAATAGTGCATCAAAAATCTTTGTGAATGTATAGAAGACCTTCCAAGTATATAGTCTATGGCATAGAAACGAGTGATACTATCAGGACCTGTGTTCACATGTAGGGACCAAAGTACTGCTCTTTGTCTTGTTGGTGCTCCATTTATAAGGCCTACAGATTTTGTTGTTTTTAACTGACTTTTGTGAAACTGCCTGGAAATGCTTCTTTTTTTCTTTTCCTTTTTTTTTTTTTTAAAATTCTAAACACAATATGTTGCAATGTTACAACCCTTTACTCCTTACCCTAAAACACGTGTGCATGCCCATATAGCAAAAGACTTCTTATGCCCTTTGTATATTAACGGGTTGAATTTCTAATGAGTTCATCTCCCATGCAGATAGCTCCATAAATTACCAGATTTCCAGAAGAGGCTCACCCGCCAGTTTTGTGAACTGGAATAAATGGGACCAAGATTCTGCCATTAGAATTTTGGGAGCAATTTTAATATGCAAAATCTGAGCGCTTTGATTTATTGCTGCATCAAACAGACACCAAGCCACAATAAAAAATATTTGGAAATGATATAAGAACCTTGATTTCAGGTGTCAGACATTAAGGAAAAGTCCTTAGACTTATTCTTGTCTTCTTTAACTCATGCTAATGCTGCTTTCTTGTCTATGAATGGCAGCAGTCTCTGGACCTGTTTCTTTTCTGGTTTACAAAATAGGCCAGGCCTACTTTGAGTTCCTCCTAATCTGCAGCCCAGAAAAAGTGGAAATCTCATCAGACATTTTAAATCTTTGCCTTCAGCTGCGGTTGTTATTCAGTTAATGCCCTCCCTTTGGGTTTGCCCCATGACAATAGAATTCCTTGTTCAGGACAGAAAAGTTACAGGTTGGTTTTTTTTTTTATTATTAAAAAGATAAGGTGAAGCTTACACCTAGCCAACAAAAAGTACTTGCTTGTATTAACCTGGACCTAATCTGTCTTCTGATGGTTTTGATAAGTAAAAATATGTGTATGCATTAGCTGGAACAAATGAGACAGCCTCAGACACTAGTGATATAGGGTTATTTTTGTTAGACTAAGTAGAACTGTGCAGTTCATTGCAGAGGAACACATTCTTCTTGATGCTGGTCTGCTTTGGAAAAAGTCTTGATCTTTGACTGTTGTGGTGGCTGGGCCAATTATGATTTTTCAAGACAGAAGAAAAGTTTTGAATGAATGTGTATTTGCACAAAAAAATATCAACCACAGCACTAGCAAAGTTGAGAATGGAAGACACTAAGACATCTTTGCATATTAGCCCCCTAAAATTCTACAAATCTACCCTAGTCTGTTTGGCACTTTGTGAGGACAGAAATAATATGCTCAGTTCATCCAGTACTCAGTTTTTCTCTTGTTTAATAACAGCCTTATTCGAGAGGAAACCCTCCTGCCTTCCTTAATTTACCAAATAATAACTAATTGCTAAATCAAACTTGAGGCAGGTGTAAATTTACACTGCCCTTGACACAGCAGGCACTAAAGGACTGATTTCTGTGCTACTGCTTCCAGCTGAGGGTTTGGCTGTGGAGCTGCCTCTGCAGAGGCATACAAGAAGAGGATTTATTTTTCAGTGTATTCTTACATAAGAGTCTGGACACAGCGCAAGGCATGCGCTCTTGGAAAAGGCTTAGGCTATTCTTTAGGGAAAGGGGGGCAGTTGTGACTATGTTTTAGGATTATAGCTTCTTCTCAAATCTGAAAGACCATATTGCTTATACTAGATAAATTCCAGATGTGCCAATATGCTGGCAGGGAACCAAGAAATTTTAAGAGGATAGGAGCTTTTACTTCTTGTCACATACATTGCTCCCTAGCATATTTCCAGTGCTTTCTATAGGGGAATATTTTTTTTTAGCTCGAGTGTGTTGGTACTTACAGTGCTGATGATCCATTCTGTACTGTTGAGGGAGCTAAAAAACAGTCTTTAAAACAGCATTTGGTATTCAAGTAAATATCTCACAACAAAGATGATAGTCACTGATCATCCCTATGCTTCAGGCTGACTGCCCTCAAATTTTTTCAGCCTAAAGCTGTGATGGCCATGGCCTGGGGGTGTATCACAGACTTTCTGTCTTTGTCCTCAGGGTTATTACAACAACTGCACTGTGCAGGAACAATGAGATGGTGGCAAAGGGCTCTCAGATCTGGGATATGACTTCTTTGCAACTGGCACTTAAGTTTGGAAATGTGTCATGCCAGGAGATTTGTAATGTGACTACAGTTAAATGACTGCTTAGCTCCTACATAGTAAGTGGGGTACTCTCAGACATAGTCTGGTTGTTGGCTTTGAGAGTTCCTTGCTTTGCTTTAGCTAATTTTCTGAACATGTGCACAGGAAAACCTGAGCACAGAATCAATCACTAGGGACTTTGTCAAGGTTAAACAGTGAATTAGTTGTAGTGATTAATTACATCTCACCTCTTAATTCCTGAGCAATTAGAGAATCATATTTCTTTGCAAAACAATTCCCAAGCCTTCCTTTTATTCCTCCACACTATTTTCCCACAGACCTCCTTGAAAGCTCAAGTGTGGACATGCTGTTTTCCAGCCTGGAGTCTAGACTTGCAAGGAGTCATCTGTGCATTTCATTTATGTAGCTGTTCTGAGACAGTTAGTGGTTGTTTAGCCTGGAGAGCCAAATAGCTCTGGGGCAAAGTAATCTGTCTCCATGCATGGTTTGCAACTAATAATATTGTAATACAGAAGAAACCTGAAGCACTGGATGTCTCCTTCCAATACTCTGACATTCAAGCAAGTAGGATATGTTTGAGACTTGCCAGCTTCTTAATCCAAAGAGTCTACATAATAAATATGATAGGTTAGAATATGATAAATAGTAGGTTAGAACATGCGAAGACATCTCTTGCCTTCCCCTTATGACATAACATTTTCACACTTGCAGAGCAGCAAATTTGTATAGTATGTGTCTATTACAGAGAGGGGAATTTTTTCCCTCTGTTTTCAAAAAGCAGTGAAAGAAGTCAAAGGGTAAAAACATTTTCAGATTTCTGTGTTCAAATTGAGGCTTTTGCCTTTTCTTTAGCTGGCTAAACTCCATGATTTGCTCTTTGGAGATTCTCAGCATCAGTTTATTAATGTATTATTCATGAGGGGAAAAAAGGCAGGAAATACACAGCTGAAATTACAGTTATTTGATCTAACTTGTGAAGTCCTAGGATGTGAGTTTGTCAGCCTTTCAAGTCCAGCTCTGTGAGGAGGGATCTTTAAGAGATGTGTTAGTTTTGTCATGTTAGGTTTGATTTATGATAGAATATTCTAAATCTGGTTTAATTTTGAGATGCTGAAATAGAAAGATCTAACAGTATGAAAAAATTTTGTGATCTGAATACCAAGAAAAGACAGGTCGGGGAAAGGAAATCTTTAGGATGGTAGGCAGGATAAATATAAGCAAGGGCATACTGAGATGGAACATCAGAAGAAAAATCCTGGAATTAAAATGTGTTCAGCAGAGTTGCAAGCATAGTTGCATAATCTTAGCTCTTTAGGACATTCAACATTAGATTAAAAATACACCACCAAAACTGTAGCTATATATTTATAGGTTCTATCTGTAGACTCTATCCAAAGTACCTGCCTACACTTTTTTTAGAGGTCTTCTCACTGCACTACCAGAAAAGGGCTTGGGGTCAGCCTGCTGGAGCAAGGAAGTAGTCTACATGGCCTATGTACCTGTTTCAAACACAAGCTCTGGATCCCAGTCCTCTTGCTTTATCATATCACTGTGAGCACATTCCCTTGTAAATAGGTGGGATTTCCTGGGAACACATCCTGATAAAAACTTTATTTCACTCCCTCAAATTAAACAATGTTTCCATGTAACTTTACAGCTATCCAAACTTAAACTAGATTTTCAGATCCCCAAACCTAGCTTAATCTGAAAGAAAGTGGCATCACTTCTTCTCCCTCTGCCATGTAGGAAGCACTTATAGGTCATTACATTACAAAGTTAAACTTCCCACTTAGTTTTCCTGCATAAACCTGGTGTATCTCCTAAACCTGATATATCTTTTACAATGGTGAATGTTTGACTTTTCTGCATTGTATGAAGTGGAGGCAATAAGTTCTCTCAAGTATGCTGTCTAATTATTTTTTTATTATTATTATTTCAGTTGTCTTCAAATTGTGGCTTTAAACACAGAGCAGAAGGTAAATTTGGGTCCTTTCCAACTTTGGAGCATCAGCAGATTTGCTAGACCTAAGTATTTAATTTTTTTTTAAGTTATTAAAGCTGGCAGGCAGAATTTAGCCATTACCAGGATTTTGTATTATATTTCTATTCCCTTACACACTGCCAACTGCTAACAGCACATGGAGCTAATTCTAGGTGGCCCAGCTTCTGGAACCTGCAGGCTGAATTAGTTGAAAAGGCCTTAAGACACATTGCCCAAATGTGAGGCTTTTTTTAGATGGTAAGTCATCCTGCAGTTTAAGGCTAGAAATGGGTCCAGACAAACATCCCTGAACTGGAGAAGAAATATGGATACAAATTTTGAAACTAATATTTTTCTCTACTGGAAAAGAACCCCCTAATTTTATATTTATCCTGTTCCTCCTTTCCTAACAAAGCAGTATTTTTCTGATCATGTGAATTTTATTTACTGACTACCAAGTAATTGCATGGTGAATAATTGGATGGCTTTGTAGGACTGGAAACGGAATACTGACTCCTTAACCAGTAGGTGAGTATCTTAGCCCCGTGCTGCCCCAGCAGTGAGTGCAGACTGCTCTGAAATGCCTGCTGCGTGCCATGTGGTGGGATTCAGCCCAGTGAAGCCAAGCATGTGCATCTCAAGGAACCACTTAGCTCTGTTGTCAGCCTTGGGAAAGGAGCAAGGACAAAATGGGTCTTAGGAAGAATGTCCCTCTTACTAACTACCCATTGTCTGGATGGAC
Source organism: Lepidothrix coronata (assembly GCF_001604755.1). Lineage (NCBI taxonomy): Eukaryota > Metazoa > Chordata > Aves > Passeriformes > Pipridae > Lepidothrix > Lepidothrix coronata. Next base: position 5,683,650 of record NW_016690223.1, read on the forward strand.
TGTATGTATGGCTATCTGAAAATATAGAAGTACTTGCAGTAATCGAAATCTCAATTTGTTCATGCTGAGTACCTGCCGAGCTCTGTTATCTTTCACTGACACTAGATGAAAATTAAATATTTGATTTAGCTGCAGGACTTTAGGTAACTGCCTAAATCACTGCTGGAAAAGTAAATATGATTTTAAAAGAAAAACTTGTAGCACAGAAAATGCCAGAAGGAAACAGTACTCAGCACTGCTTTAGTTGAGAAAGAAGAACAATTCCTGCCATTTCTCAGCAGCGAATCTTTTCTTTCTGACCCAGCAGCAGTTGATTAGTTACCCTGAGCTGTTGTAATCTGCACCAAGTCCCACTAAAATCCTGGGGTTTTTTGCTTAAGAAGGAATGGTAAAAAAATGCAGCCCAGCTGTTACAATATAGAAACTTACAACATGAGCAAAGCTTGTAAAAAGAAGCCCAGCACAGAGAGAGCTTTTATTCATATGGATAAAGGTTTTCCTCATTTCCTTTTTCCTTTTTTTTTTAAATCTCATGGAACTTTTTACTCCTGTGGTTTTTTGCAAATCTTCTTCCCCTTGTTGCTGGGAGATTTAAAACAAACAGCCAAACAACCAAGAGTATTTAATGAACTCTGAATTACCCTGCTATTAACTGAGAGAATTTCTAGGTTTCCCACTTCCCCAATTGGTCTAAAATCACAAAAATAACCTCATCTTATTATAATTCTGTTTCACAACTCGTTTTTCACTGCTTAATTCCACTCTAGACTGGATTTTTCTTTCTTTTTAGCTCTCATTTTCTCCCTACCACACATATATCCACTCTTCCTCTGTCACAAACAAGCTTGCTCACCACTCCCACATATCCATGCTCACATACATCAGGAGTGGTTTACAGCTCAAATTGAAAGATGTTTCTTAACAAAAAAAAAAACCAAAACAGCAAAACCTTTCATTGTTTCTGATGTGGAGCACAACTAACAAAACAAAGGAAACCAGAGTGGGCAGTAAAACACTTGTGGTCTGCAAACTCAGTTGTGGGAAATGTGGTGTTAATTTGTCTTATTTTAAAACCACTAATGCCTCTCATAGAACTTAAAAGAACATTTTGTTTACTTAAAAAAAATAAAAAAAAATCTGATGACTTCATTATATGGGATTTATTTGGGTTCTTTCTTTTTCTTAACTAGGAAAGTTTGTAGGAAAACAGGATATTTGTCACTGAAGAGGTTGTCTGCTAATTATTTCCCGCATAAACTTCCTGCTGCTGCTACTTCAGAAACTACTGTTAAATCTACTTTTGTCCCAGGCTTTAACTCTGCACCTAGTGCCCAAACCATGGACTTTCAAAATGAGTTTGCCCTCCTGTATCACTCCTGCCCTTAATTTCTTTAGCATCCACTGGCTGGGTCACCTGTCAAGTTTGTCCTCATCCCTCAAACAATCATTTTGTTCACCTCTGCCTCTCAAATTTCCCTGTTTCCTCTCATGCCATTCTTCATAGTACATAAACTTGAACTGTCACCGTCTTCTATCATAGCCTGTGAGAACGAGGTCCTTGCTTTTGTGGATGCTTCAGCACTGTCTCATCACACACAGAAAACACCCACAGCCTTGCAAATCTCCCTGGAAATTTGATTTCCTGTTTTCTTTGACTTCATAACTACTTCTTTCATCCTTGCATTAGTACACTTGTTATGACCTTCCTTCTCTAGTTTAGCTAGTCTCTATGTAACATGGCAATGCCATGCCAAATTTTTTTTTTTTAAGTGTGATAAAATGCTATTTTCCTCAGTCAGGGCAGATTACACAGTCAGCTGTGTATTAAAAGGTCAGTGTATAAAAGTATTGATCAGTCTGGAAGCTGGTGATATTTTTGTAATGCCCTGGTGACACGATGATCAAACTGATTTAGCCATAAATGATGAGGACATACACTTCTGTCAGTTCAGCTCCTGGAATAGCCCTCCAGCCCCTAATCTCACAGTGTTCTGGATAAATGTGCTTTGAGTTCGTCGTAAAACTCCAGGTCAACGGACTGCCGAGTACTCAAACAAAGAAAAACGTCCCGACCACGTGCAAAGCCAACCCTCCTGCCTATGCTACAGGTGAAATCAAGGCAGGGAAATGTGAGCAGCTGGCACACCTACAACAAATGCCATCTCAAGTTGTCTGTGATGAAGGTGAGCTTTTCCTTCTCATTGGTGACATGCCTTCCGTTCCTGCCTGGCAATTTGACTGGCTGCTCTTCACTACTTATTACTGTCCAGATAGTTTCAGGTCTGATATATTTTGATTTGGAAAAGCTTTCTGTCTAATTCTTTGTAGAACATAATCACAGTACAACAGCTTCAAAGAGAAAGCCTGAATGTGCCCAGCACCAACTACTGGGGCAATTCTAATGGCTCCAACAAATGAAGCTAAACCTTGAGACCATTTGAAGATTGTGACAAGTGTGGGTGATGGTGGTGGTGGTAACAGCTTGCTTATTATGCATGTCACACCAGGAGCACTGCACAGCAGCTTTCTTCCACCTGAGTGGTGTGCCAGAACTTGGGGCCAAAATTTAGTCCTAACTGTTTCAGGCTCTGATTACCTGGGAGATGCTCCTTTTTTGCAGCATTGCATACCCAGAGCTGGTGACGAAGGAGCTGAAGTCGGAATGCGTCAAGACGACGTTTGTGGCAGCACACTCTGTATCACAGCCTGCGTTGGCTCACTTGCTAGGCAACCTCTGAATGCCAGCTTTCTCAAGTGTTTGGGAGGAGGTGAACCGATCTCCTTTTGAGCATGGCTAGAACAGAGCAGCTCTGATCCTGAATCATTATTCTGCCACTGATTAATTAACAATGGGAACAGTTTATTCATTAACTGAACTTGTCTCTCTTCTCTGCTTTAATTTGGCAAAAGCAATTAAGTACTAAGGTTGATGAACCAGAGTGCAAATACACAAACATCTAGTCCCAAAGCCCTATGCCTTTCTCTATGTAAGGATGGCATTAACACACCTGTAATGTAAACTTCCTGCAACTCTCCTGCAAGAGCTTGTAGGGATGAGGCTATGGAGACTGAACAGTGTGGATGCAGTGTTGGCACCCACACATGACAGAAGCTGGGCACGGGTGAAGATCAGGACGCAGATGCAGCTGGTGCATCAGGCCCTGCATGGATTTAGCAGTTGCTGTGCATCTGTGGAACTAGTAACAGTGCACAACAACCTTGTATGGAAGGAATTTCATTCTCATTTTCTATCTTTCTAAAAGCCCTCTTTGTATGTGCAGCTACTTGTACATGCTGCAGTAGCAGAGAGGGTGTTTTGCTATGTATGTAAGAATTGCTAGACCTATTACTTGACATGTGCCTGCCTTCTGGATGGAAGACATTTTCTTGGCCCTCTCCAATTCCTAGCATTCAGAATGGATGAGAAAAACAGTACCAGGTGAATGAGCAACTGGTGTTAGCCTGCTGAGATGGGATACCACTTTCAAGTTGCACGTGACTGAAATTTGTAATGATTTCCAGCCTTCTGGGGAACCGCTGGCCAGCTATAGGCAAAAAGTGATAGGTTTGAGATATCTTGGCAGCTGGAGGGATAAGCTGTTGAATGGTCATTAACTGATTCAGACAGACAGAATCTCTAAAGCAAAAGGAAAAGCAACTCGGGGGAGTGAGATGTGTGCTTTTCTCTGAATCTATTTTTAGCTGCTGTTTCTTATCATGGCCCACTGATTCCACTGATTCTGTAGAAAGATATTTTTTGTAGCATAGATTTTCTAGTTTCTTTTCAAACTCGGGTTTCATTTTTCCAGGAGTGAGTTCAAACATTCAGTCTTGGTCTTGAACTCTCATGTGACAGATTAGGCACCTGCATTATAATTATGACCAGATATTTTCTATTCCTGAGGAATTTTTTTGGCTCTTTCTCATTGATGCCAGAAAGGTTTAGTAACAGCCAAGGGAGTTAACAACTTAGCTACTTTCTTCTTTGGTCCTTGGTGAGATGAGCTTGTGAAGACTTGTAGACTTGTTTCACTGTTACGTATTAATGGTCAAGAGTGTGGTAGCACCTAGAAAGGAAGCCAAGAATACAAGCTAGGCCTCCCTCTGTCAAATGCCTTCCTTCCTTGCTGGACAAATTATGTGTGACAAAAGAAAAGAAGGCAGAAAGAGATGAAGGTACAGAGGGAGACGGCAGCAAAGATGGGGCAGATATTGAATAACCAGGTCTTCCAGTCTCCTCTGTGAAGCTACTTTTTCTCTTCAGCCCTTTTAGAGGGGATCTTTCCGGCAATCAAATTAGAAATGGAGGCCAAAGCCTGAGCATGCAGTGAGAGAAAGCAGCAGCTTGAAACCTCAAGACAGTTCTTTTCTGTCCTGTGCAGAGGAATTGTCGCTGGACTGATAACAGAAGAATGGATATGGATTTGCCTCAGAGAGCCTGTGCAGCACGTAGCAGATAATGAAGGTTCTGAATCTCAGTGACATTTCTGCCCCTGACACAGCTCAGAGAAAAATGAAGCTTTTAATTACAGAGGGTTTCAATTACATGAATTGCTGGTGCAATGTGTAGTCAAAAGTCTTTATGGAATAGGTCCTTCAGGTTGCTGAGCATGCTTTCAAGACAAGTTGTTAAGGATAGACAAAACATGAATCAAAACATCTTTGGTGAAGATGCACTATGATCATCTTGCCACGAGGCAGATGAAGTTTGTAAATGGGCAAGGGGTGCATTGCCTCTGTTCTAAGACCTCCACCACAAATTATTTTGACTTGTGCCAGCCACAAACTAAAGGAATAAAATAAACTTAAACCTAACCCTGCATGTAGCCTGTGAACACCTCTCTTCTGCCAGACAAAGTGCTTTCAGATATCTCTCCTGAAGCGGTTGATTACTGAACAACCTTTAAAAAAAAAAAAAAGAAAAGCTGGTGACATACCCTTTGCATAGGTAAGATGTTCCTCTTCACTTGGATTTTATGACTTCTCTTCCCATCCTCTCTGGTGTTTGTGCAGCAGACATCAGCAGTGCTGCATGCTCCCTCCTACCCCGGAAACCCACTGTGTGAAATAAGAAGAGGGAATGAGCAAAGGGAAACTTGAGATGTAACTGGACAGTAGGGGAAAATAAAGAAGAAATGTTTGTCATGGATCGTGCATGTTAATGACCAGCCAGAGTTGAGAAAATATTAAGCTCAACAGTCTGATCAAGTTTGACAAACTCTTCTTTAAGAAAGGAATTCAAAACCTTACTTTGTTAGGATCAGTTCCAGACCAGGATTTAGGCATCACGACATTAAGTAGAGGAATTCCTCTCCTCCCTCTCCCCCCCAGTTCAAAAGCTTGGTTACAGCACATGATTGTACAGAGCTGACTTCCGATCATTACATAATGAATTCAGGTGTCTAAGAATAGCTGTCAGACTGAACGGAGGGGATGAGAGAAAGTCTGATCCAGCCAACTGGCAATGCTGATGAGACCATTCTCTATATTGCCTGGATTTAGAGAGTGATCTCAGAGGTGGTGTTTTGAAATGGAGTTTCAGCTTCTGAAACTGCTTCTGGCAGATAAATGCCTGGCCTGTACACTTTGGGTAAAATCTGCTATGTTTTCATAAAACTTGTTTGAAGGAGGAGCCTTCAACAGCCTTTGTTTTATAGCTAGACTTCTCATTCAGGAAGTGTTAGGGATGAGTATAGACCTTTTGCCTATGATAATGGCATAAATAACTCTTGTATGGGAAACATTTCCATATTTCTTGAGGCTGGGTCAGAGTGCACAATGTACACAGATTCACTGGAAAGCAAGCAGAAATACAAAGTGATTGAATAGTACAGTGCTTGCACTTTGAAACACTAGGTTGGTCTTTGTTTCCAGTTTTAATTGTTCTACTCATTTTGAAGGCGAGTGCTATACATTCATACAACTTCATGAAAAAATATGGCTAGGAAGCTGTCAGGTGTTGGCTTATCAATAGCTGGCAAGTTCAAGATTATTTTCTCAAAAACAGGAGCACTATGGTGAAAGATAAGAGCACCGGTTTCTCAATCTATATAGCAGTAATGGGACCCCATTGATGTCTCTAGTGGCCTAAAATAAGACAGACTAAGGAACAGAGTACATAAGAGATAAAATGGTGTAATTATGTCTGTTCTTCTTAGCAGGCAATATGACAAAGGAGAATTCAACAGAAGAGCAGTAGACTGGCATGCAGCTGGGTTGCCACAGTCAAACAGACTTAAAACCATCACACCCACAAGAGGTGTAATTTTGTTCTAAGTGTGTTGCAGACCTTTTTGTGTGCCCATAAGAAGGGTCTGCAAAGGCATCCTAGATTTCTTTTCCATGCCCTCTCCTCTTTTCACATTTACCTTAGGGGTGATACTGACACTTGATCATTATGATTTCCTATGACTCATGCTCAGCAACACAAAGCTAAATTGATTACTAATCCATCCTCCAGGAAATACTTATGGGTATCCTCAGGAATTTAGGTTAGGTTCAGGTAAACATCTCTCACACTGGTTCTTCTGATGACCAGAGCAATTTGGTCCTTCCTACTTTCTGTTTCTAACAACAGAAGTCCTGTTCTCAGTTAAAAAAAAAAAAAAAGTATATACTTGGTAGTTAAAAAAACCCTAAACAACAAAAAGCCCAACAAAACCTTCCATCAGAAAATATAATGAAATACCAGAAGAACCATTTATGCTTTAAAATCTCTCTCAATTTTCCAGGAGGCATCCGAAGTTCATTAAAAGAGGCTTTATTTTAGTGTGGTTGTGGTTTTCATTTTCTCTCTTCTTAAAACAGCTTCTGTCACAAACAAATCACTTTCTCTAGCATTTTCAAGCACATATTTTCTAGCAGTCATGCTAATACCATCACAGGAGGGAAGCATTTAACTATTGCTGTTTCACCTCTATCTCAGCAGTGAGCAATTCTGTCTTGCAGTTGCCATTGATTACAATTTTTTCTGTAAGGAAATGTAGCCACAATAGAGCCCTTCCCTTAAGTAATAAAATCATTACCCAGTGACTAATTTTTTCACTATGCAAACCTATTCTTTTGCATGGTTGAATTGGTGGAATACAAGGAGATCTCCAAGTCAAGTAATCGTGACGTACCCAGGAGGCAGCACACAAACTTGAGATTTTGTTGCAAGCTATGTTGAAGATCAGAGAAGAATAAGGGGTAGAATTACTCAGTAATGGTGTGTTTGGAGCAAGATGGTTGATTTTACCTGAAATCTACCTCCAGTGTCTGGGTGCCAAACTGTGGGGGCCTTATCCACAATGTTTGCTATGTAACAGACTTATCCAAAATGTTTTCAAGTCAATGCAAAACTTCTCATTGCTTTTAACAGGTTTTGTGCAAGGCTTGAACACACATGTAAAGGCTCAATTATAGCCTTCATCTCCCTGCTTTGAAAATGTGGTCTTGGCCACCCAGCATGAAGAAGGCTTCCTTGGTGCCAACAGCTGGATTCATTTATTGTTGTCTTCCTTACAGGAAACGTCACTCAGTGAAGTCTGATTTAGCAAGGTACTTAAAAACACATTCTTAATTTTAAGACAGTTTATGGGCCTGTGTAAATCAGGTAGGTTCTCACCCAAGTCATTAAAATACAGAATCAGAGCAGTCATATGCACAACTAGCAATCCTCCTTGATACTAACACTGAAGTATTGTAGAATGAAAATGTGACCCTTTTGTCCCTAAGGCATTCAGTTGAAGGATCTGAAACAAAGCATTCAGTTGGTAGAGATGGCCTTGAAGTAGGGAATAGCTGACAGGAATGGTGTGGAGTTAGTCACTGGCAGAAATAAGCACACTGATGGAGAAGAAGGAGTTAAAGAGGACCAGCAGTCCCGGGACTAAATACCAGAACAGAAACCTCTGCCTGAGGTTGCTATAGATGCAGAAAGTTAGTAGGAGACTGGAGCTGAATTCCCTCCTCCTGCTATAGCATGTCTGACCAGTTGTCTGTGGTTGTATTACACTTAGTGCTTTCTTCATGGGTCTCCTGAGCTGAGAAGGTGTAGCAGCATTCTCAGTAGTCTACCTATTTACTTGACTTTGTTGTGCTTTCTAGGTACTGTAGTGTAAGGTTTTGTAGAACACTGAAGCTGGCCTGCTATCTCGTCGTTTTTACAAGAGGTGAGGTGGTACTTTGTTGGCGTTATTATTAGCTGGTTTAGCAAGTTAAACAAGCATCAGGATGGATACAGAGGAAAGGGCAATGTGGACAGCTGTGGCAGGGGGATGGACTTTCTCTGCATCAGAAATTAGACAAATGTAGCCATTTCTTGCAAGATCAACATTTTTCATACCTCTTTATACTCAGTAGTACTATCTGTATTTTCAGAGCTTAATGATCTTCCCTAGTTTATATCTTCCTTCTGTGTGTAAGGTAGTGCAAGAGAAGGACTGAGACACTGAGGATTATTGTGCAGATGAAGGAAGGTGGTTACTGAGCACTTATGATGGATCCTGAGTAGAAGCTGAGTATCTTCTAGACCCCATGGCTAATCGCTTTGCCTTCATGAGACCCTGATTTCCTCTCTTTAGAGGAAAAAAATAGTCTTCTGTCTTCTAAAACTATTGCAAGGCTAAAGTATTTATTTTCCAGAAAAAGTAGTTGGTTTCAGCTTCAGACCTATCAGACATTCTCATGGTTCTTGTTCATACATTTTTTTTTTTTTTCAAATGTATGGGAGACAAGAAGACTGAAGGTTAGTGGTCCAAAAAAAATTTTAGTGGTTATTACTGTAGCAAATAGTTGGATTTGGTAAACATATGAACAAGACTTTTTTCTTCTCAGCACTTTTTTTTCCCCACAGAAGAATGTGAGCCATTCTTTATTAGGTGTAAATTGTGTATTACTGCATCAAGAGAATGATGTGAATTTACATGGGATCGTGGTTTGGCTTACTCAAGCTCTGCTCCACTTTGCTAGACTACTTTGTGACTGCAATGAGGCATCATACTAATTTATCCTGCAACCCTATTCCTCACATGTCCCAGGCCATGGTGTTTGTGTTTCCTGATTTTAAAGCACAGTGTCTTAATTATGGTCAGAAAAAAGACATAAGGGAAGGGAATGTCCTGATTTGTCTTTTTATTGCAGTTCTTACTGGTATTTATTTCAAAGTAATTATAGGAATGGAAATTACTATGAAAAAATGGCCTTTTCCTACTAACAATCTCTGCCACTTGTGTATATTTGAGTCAAATCTGCAGACCTCTGTTGACACAAGTTTTGTTGAAAACCGTATTTATTTTCCAGCCACTACTGCAAAATAGCCATGCAGCAAGGAGAGGAGAAGGGTAAGGAACCAAAGGGACCAGCAGTGCAAAAGTCACTTTTGCCGTTACTCTCTTGTCACAGGCAGCTTTTTCTGCCGAAACTGTGAGCCTCTCCTGCCCCCTCGTGCAGGCATGTGAGCACTGCCAGCAATTCTTTTTTTCAAAAATCCGCCCAGAGAAATAGCAAAATAGAATAAACAAGCAAAAGAACTTCGAGATATATCGATTATGTTGAACAGTTTTATAAAGGATAGCTATGCGAAGACAGCTATCCAATCCTGCACTGGAAAGCCTCCCAAGACACCGGCAAAGAGAAGTTGCTTCTTGAAAACTTGGTTTTCCAGGCTGTAAAACACAGCAGCTTCTGAAGAGGGTAGATCTAGTCAAAGTCTGTTTATGTGTCACATTCAGATTTTACAATAACTATATCCAAAAGTTTTATCTGAAGAATGGTATCTTCAGGAATTAAGTGTGGAAAGATCAGCTCACTCTTTCTGCTCTACTGCTTCTCTCTGCAGGACAGGTCTCCCATCCATGTTCAACCTCTGTTTGCTGGCATGTTGCTGAGTCCTGCTCCCACCTGTTGCTCCTTACCCCCTAATCTTATATTCAGATGTCTCAGACTAGATATTTGTTCTTCTGGCCTATATCTCTCACTACACTGAGTTTTAAAATATTTTTTGAGTGCCCTTAAAGTGAAAAAAATTATCAGGACAAATATCAAACAGTTCATCAGAAACAGCATGGTGATCAAAGGGTGAGAGGCGCTGCAATACCTAGGTTTTGCATTCATATTTCCATGCACAGTTTTATGTATCTGAACCAATACTGGACCATATTTAGAAGACTATTTGTTTTGTTTTTCTCAGTGCTAACTTAGACAAAATTTCACTAAGGTTAGTGGGAGTTCAGCTGAGCAGCGAATGAATACAACTGGAATCAAGACTGTGGTATTTGGCTGTGTTTTTTTTTTTTTTTATCCTAATACAGTCAGGGTCAGAATGGATTGGTCTGTGTTCCAAAAACATCACAGCAGAAGATATTGAATTACAGCAACAGTTTCCTCACCTTATTTTTGAGGACCAAACAGTTCTAGGACACAAACCAGGTTATATAACTAATTCTATTGAGTAAACACATACCAACATTGTCTGTGGTCTTAGATACCCTTATATTTTGGGTGCAGCTTAACTGCTTTGGAAAAAAGAACAATCAGTAATACAGGACCGATCAAGAGCAGAGAGGATAAGTGGAATGGTCAGGAATACAAGTCCTCTAATTCTTTTTCTAGGGTACCACATTGTAGGGTTTGTGTCTTTTTCTTTATCTTTCTTTGCATAAATGAAATCCTAAGAACCTCCTGCTCTCAATTCACATACCAAAAAAAAAAAAAAAAAAGAAAACTCACAACAAAAAAACCACCAAACAACAAAGAGAGAAAATTGCCGCTGTGATTACTGTGAACAGAATCTTAAGTGCAGATTTATAAGGTCTCTATTCTCTAAACTAGCTTTGCTTACTGGAAAACATTCCTGCAAGCAGCAGGGCACAATCATGTTGTACAATGTGGGGGAGCACTTGAATAAACAAAGTCACAGAAGAAAAATCCACTAACAGTTGTTAAATACAAGGATACAACCTCTGTGTCAAGAAGTTCCTAAACTATGGATTGTTAAAGGCTATGGCTTTCCCAAGGGAAGTATAACAGTAAGCTTGCTTTGCTGCTTCCCCACCTTACTTATAGCCGCTGCCAAAAAAAAGACAGAATCAGGTAGCTGGATGTTCAGTCTGATCCTGTCATTCTATTCTTATGGATTCTCTTAATCTGAAACCCAATGAGAGCAAATAAATTGTGGTTTACAAGGAAAGAAATTAAGTAACGAGTAATTTACACACTCTTCCCAGTACCAGGCAGACATCCCTGCAAATGTATGAGTAGCTATGAAAACAGAGAATTAAAAAGAAAAAAGAAGAGCCACAAATGGATTCATTAGATCCAAATTTTAAATAATTCAACCTAGAATGATTAAGTGGTGGTGGTGGTGTTACTGCAACTTTTTTGAGGCCTCAATTAAATCTTGAGAAAGAGAGCCAATGCACCTTTAAAACTTTCTGCTTAATCAAGTATAGTGAATGCTCATTTAATGATTGTCTTTTTGTACCAACAAGAAGTAACAACGCTTTTAGCAAAAGAAATGGAATGAGAGAGAAATTGCCTAATCAGCCCTACTCATGGAGTGCTTTGTGAGAGAGATTATTGAATTTTCAGCCTCTGCAGAATTTTAATGAAGCTCTGTCTTGCTGGAAAATCCAGCCCTTTGTCAATAAAGTTCAATAACTCGACCACCCATGTAATAAGATGTACCGCCTGCAATCTTTCACTTGCCAAAGCCAGAGCTCTGCTGGAGTCTCCCTGAAAGTTGGAAGTACTCATTTGTGTTGTATATTTTCCTACAGTCCGCATGCAGTGGAATTTGTATTTACTGTAGTGAAAGTGTTTACAGTGAGGTAGAGAAAAAATTCGAATTTGTCTCAGCGTGCTGGTTGCTATTCTAATAGAAATATTGCCCTGCTGAAAGGGAATACAATCAACTTGTGTTTAGGACTGCATCTGTCACACAAAGAGAATAGTAAAACTCTTTGTTAAGTTGAGAAATAAATAACAAGGTACTGAGGAAGACAAAACTATAAGAAAGGGAGATGAAAGGTATTTCAGTAAGGTGTGAGCTGAGGTGAAAAATGAATGGGCAGAGAAATGCAGAAGGCCACTAAACAGCAGAATACCCTTGCACTACTGCTGATGGTTGGTATCAGAGGAAAAGTGAAACCACTAATCTGCCAAATTGGATAGAGCAAATTTAAAGGTATATTCACAAAATAAAAAAAAAACAAACCAAACACAAAACAAAAACAAACAAACAAACAAAACCCCAAAATAAAACACAACAAAACAAAAACACCTCAAAACTAGAAATAAAAGAAAGAAAAAACAGTTAATTTGACTGTATGGGTATGGAGCGACTCGTATGTATACATCAAAACTTAAGGTTTAAAAAAAAATAAAAAATTGAAGGCATTTGAACAGTTTTTTCTATTGAATAACTGGCCACACTGAAGTCTTCTGTGCTGCTAGTTTCAAACAGAAATTTTGTGCTGGATTTACAGGACATTTTCTTGACGGAATTTCATTGTGGCACTAACTTATAGCTGTGAGAAATTGGTTTCTATTAATTATCTTCTTGTAGTGCAAAAAAATTTTTGCTGAAAAAATTTCTAAACTGATTGCTCTCCAACTCTGTACTGGAATTCAAGATGAGCAAGAATGGAATTAAAACCTGAAGAGGAATTTCTGTAAGGAAAATCCATAGACAGCAGTGGGGAGTTGGGAGTTGATGAAACCAGGAGAGAAAGGCTCAGTAGGTTAGATGAGAGGACACAAAGTTATTGAAGAAAATGTTACCAGAAACCATTCGGATGATATAGAGAATAGCACAGAGGCAGATTAGCCACAGCAAGAGAAAACTTCAGAGTCAACCCTGGTGTCACGGTGTGATGGAAGTTAAGAGAAGAAACCTGTAGAATATATGTCATGGAGAGCAGCTGGAAGTGTGAAGATCATCTTGTCCAGCTGCCCATAAATGTCTTTCAGACAACTGTTTAAATTAAATGAAGCTAGTACCACAAAGTTAGATGGACAGAACACACAGTGAAATAATTACAGATACCCAAAGGATGAAGAACAGACAGTCAAAGAATAGTAATGCAATAGATAATGTCTGCTTTATATAGACAGTAGAAGATCAGAAAGGTTTAATGAAGATTCTTATAAGCTCTGGAAGTCTGTCAATTAAAACAGTGTGAGTAGCTGGAAACATTGCAGGCTGCTTTGGAGAAGAATATTTGTCTGCTGCTTAATGAAAAGCTTTGTGGAGGGATGCCAATAATGCATTAAAAGTTTCACATTGATTGCACTGGAGGAAAAAAGACACAAGACTGGTGAACCCTGGTTTTGGGCAGCTTTTAAGCTGGGTAGGTGTCTGACGTTCTTGCTACCCTGACCAATATCACTCACTAAGTCATTTAGATAAAAGGATATGTGGGTAACAAAGGACTCGTTTTCCAAAACTGGTCATAGGTAGCATTATGATCCTCTGTGAATTTTATGACACTCACTGGTAAAAATGGAAAAGAAATGAGAAAGGGAACAGGTAAATAACTTGATAATAAATATTAAGAAACACTGCTAAAGCTGCAGTAATTTTAGTCACTGAAATAATTAGTGTAGAAATAGAAGAAAGGAGAGAGAGAGAGAGAGACACAGAGAATGGGAAAGAGTAAGGGAAAGAGAAATTGTTCTGGAAGGAAATGGAGATGATGGCACTGCTGAAGAGCGATTTAATAGAATGGAACTGTCCATCATGTTGAAAACTAATCTAAGTAGAAAGACAGATTATTAAATACTTGCAGAAGAATTGTTTTCATGTCCAGCCAGAGCAAAACCTAGGGAGGGATAAGAAGAACATGATCTGAATTTTTAAAAGAAAGGAGACTTCTTTCTTGAGTACTAGCTGGAAAATAGGTTGGAGTTGAAGTAGCAGACAATGTATTGGAGAAAAGGAAATTTATAAATAAGGTGTTGAAGAGGGTAGACTTTTGAGCCCTCAGGAATAGATGAAGTGTGAATGAAGTGTGAATGAAGTGTGAATGAAGCACCTATTTTAGAGGAAAGGTCTAGGTGCCTGGAAAGGGAAAAAGAGAAAAAGAGAGAAAACACCAGAGGAAGAAACTCATGAAAGTTAATGTTTGAGGCATAAGACATGTCCTAATAGCAATGAAGAGAGAAGAAAGTACTGCCAGCAAGACTAGAAATCAGAGAGGATGTCGAGAACAATGAACTTGCATATACCAGTGTTTGTTTGCTGGAGTCAGATAATTGCCAGAGCATTTGTGGTTTATGTCTTAGAACAAATGTCTGGGAAGAGTCCAGGCTTTGTCTTACTGAGTGTACAAACCAACAGAGATTAACTGATTATTGATGAACAGAAGGTAAGAACCTCTTCCTCTGTATTTGCCAAATGAGGCTCTCCCAAAGGTGGGTGTCGGTTAGACAAACCTTTTAAAAGTCATTTATTTTCCACCTCATAGGTTGTTCAGACAAGATAAAATATGCTGTTGAATGAGACATCCTGGGTCAGTTGTGAGACATTTTGCTTCATGCAGAAGCTAGTGGGTAAAATTCTGGCCTTCATGTGGAAGGGAATCTGAAAAGTCTATCTTAATGTTCCCCTTTAGTTTTACACTTCATTAACACAAAGTATTACATATCATCTTCTTCATATGGAGACAGCATTCTTTATAGAATGGTGTGTTCCTTATGTTCAGAGTATGTAGTATTTTCTTAAAAGAAAGGATTCTTACTGCATCCCTTTCCATTAGTAGTGAATCCATAATGAAGAAGTATTACGTTAAGCAGGTGCATGATTAAACTCTCAGTGGTACAAAGTGATGGCACTTCAGCAAAATGTTTTAAGGGAGGATGTATGCTGGTGCCCGGACGTCCCTCCAGACCCACCTAATTCATTCCTATATGCACTGCAACTCCATACCATAAGGAGTAGCAATAAAGAGATAGCTACGCAAAAGTGGAAGCCAGTAACATGTGAAATACATGGGTTTCTATGAAGCAGCAATTCCTGCTATGGGATGCCAACACTTCCAAGACTGGGATATAGTTGCAGCCTTGCAGATGTCATCTATGTAAGTCATTGTGGCTAATTATATATCTGAGATGATATTTTCTTTCCTGAAAAGATGCAAATAAGCTGTGAATAGCTGGGTACCTCGCTGAGTTGAAGTTGCAGAAGATAAAATTTAATTACACTAAATAAAGGTTATTGCAACCTTGTTAACAGCCTACATGAAAGGTGAGAAAAATGAATTTTATTCCTAGCTTTGCTACAGCATTTCCTTCATTATGAGCAATTGTTAAATTTACTCTTGCTGACTAGTACTCTGCTTAAGGTACTTTCACAAAGTGAAGCACTACTTATGAGTTAAATGATTGTTCTTTCTTCTCCTGTATGTCTCATTTTACATCTGTAAGATGTGGCTTATGTCCTTAGTATAAGATACTCAACAAGCACAAAGACTAGCAATACAATAAAAAAATTATGCTAATGAGTATGCAAAAGTCAATCCTGCTCTGAAAATAAGCATATGTGGTAATATATAGCTGACCAAACTATAGAAATATATTTTCAGTATGAAACTGGGCAAAGCAGCATCTGTACGAGATATAACACATACCAGGACAGTGTGGCAAATAGAATTTCATCAAAGAAACATCACTACTGGAAATACTAATACTTCAGACAAGAGCCCAGGAATATCCTTGACCTTTATGAATTGATATTTTTTTGCCTTGAGTTCATTTTGTTTCAGCTCTAAAATAAAACTTTTTTTCAGTTTAATGCAGCTTAAGGTTTTTAATTAGAAAATGCTTATAATCATGCTACTCTTCTTAGTTGTTGCCATTTTAATTTTCATTATGCACCATGAAAGGCTATTTTGTGTTTTTATGGAAATAAAACTAAGAGGTACTTCTACCCATTTGCTCTTTTGATATCTATATGGTCTCCCTAAAAGGAGACATTTCAACATGCTAGCTAGCTCTCTGTCTGCATGCAGTACAAAAGCTGAATGAGTCAGGAAGGCTGAAAGCAAGCTCCTTGTTTTTAAAGTCGATAGGAGTGTTTTCAAGCACCAGTTAAGTGCTTCAATTATATAATAACTGCTGGCACACATCATCACAGGTATTTCACATCTTTCATCTCCCTTGGTTCTGTGAGTATCAGAGCATACAAAGTGATGTGTGTGAGCTCCATTATGCTGATAAAAGTCCACATTGCAAACCTCATTCTTTCTCTCTGAATCCCTGTCCCCACCCTCACCACATAATGTAAGGATTTTTGCTTTCAAGACACAAAATAGAAGAGTGCTTAAAAAGTTAGATACTATGACAATGAGAAAAATCCTACTTGTGAATCCACTCCTTTAAATTTTCTTCTTGCTTCTCTTTTATATTAAGCATATACATATCTCCAGTGTTGTTTAATGTCTGCCTATATGTTTACCCTTCTTGAATAAAGTGTTAGTTGTCTTGTGAAACCAATGGCTAGGGAACTTAGGGTAGAATTCTCTTATCTTTTTTTTTTATTATTATATCCCAACTTTTATTCTGCTAAAACTAGAAGAGAATCTCTTATTTGCTTGGCCTGACTTCCTCATCCTAAAAGACACTTTGATCTGCATGGAAGGAATTGCATTGGAAAGATTACACAGAAAGGGGCTTATATGAGGGAAAGCTGATTGAGAAAGCTTATTTTAAAAGGTCTGGTCCTTTTAGTTTCTTATTATACATTAAATTAGTTCCTTACCCTTTATACTTCTGTACTTTTGATATGAAAAAAAAAATTAAAAGTAGCATTTTTCATATACTATAAAATCTCACATTTCCTCCAAGAATCTGAAGCTTTAAAGCTGTGCATAGATCCAGGGAAGAGTTAGATGTCTCTGGTCCTGTTGAGAGCGGGGGAAAGGTTAGAAAATCTGACCTCATTCCTTCTTCCCTAGTGGGTGTTAGCAAAGGCAGCAATGGGTGGAGTGCACAGAGCAGTTGCTCTCAGCCAGACTGTTGTTAGTTTACAAGGGAGGTCTTGATGGGGGGTCCTGAACCATCCCCAGGGGAGCAACATATATTAGTAGAAGTAGATAGACCCAGTTCTTATAAACAGCAATGATAGACACTAATGGTAAATGAGATAAATCACCCTCAGCTGGAAGCATTAAAGGTCATTTGTGATTTAGGACTCAGAGTAGCGTTGAAAAGGCAATCCCATCCTGTTCATTAATCATTAAAAATCCTGTATTGGATAGCTTCTTTTTCTTTAAAAATTGGAAGATGAAGAAATTTTTCTGTTTTCCTTCCTTGATGTATTTCATGTTGTATTTTTTATGTGTATCATGGGTCATTTACTGCCACCACCTGCGACTCCTAGAACACTTCCATCAACGCTATCTCCATACAATCCTAAACATCCACTGGTCAGATTATGTAACTAACACATCTGTTCTAGAACAGGCAGCAGTTATGAATATTGAGGCCATGTTGCTGAGAACACAGCTCCGTTGGGCAGGGCACGTCTCAAGGATGAAGGACCACCCCCTCCCTAAGATCTTGCTTTACGGCGAGCTTGCCACTGGCTGCCACAAGAGAGGAGCCCTGAAGAGGAGATAAAAGGACTCCCTGAAACAACATCTCAGCCTTGACCATATTGATCAACATAACTGGTCTACTCTGGCCTCCAATCGGGAGGTCTGGAGACACACCATCTATAACGCTGCTGCTTCTTTTGAGAACGCACGCAGGATCACCCTTGAAGAAAAAAGACAACGCAGAAAGAATCGTGTCTTGCAATACCATCCAAGGAGTCTTTCTGCTGTGCCTTTTGCAACCGGACTTGTCTATCTCGCATTGACCTCTTTAGCCACCAGTGCGCTTGTAGCAAATGTGGGTAGAGCCCTTCCCAAATCTTCGTTCGCAAAGCCTAGCCATGATGATTTTATGTGTAACACCCAAAGGCATAGCTTGTCTTTCTACTAATTCTTTCTCCAATGTCTCTTATTTCTTCTGCTGTTGTAGAATGACATTCCTGCCCCCTCCAACCTTTCACTGTATAGATAGGAAAGAGAAAATAAGAGAAAAGATGAGAGGAGGATTAGGAAGTATTTTGTGTCACCGCTTGGCAGAGCACTGAAGCTCAGGTCTTGTTTTGTGTCTAGCAGCAGGTCTTGTCTTTCTAATAATGAAAAGCCTATTTCCACAGAAGACATTTTTGCTGCCTCAGTGGGCCAGTGGCCTACTTTCGAATTCATACAGTTGTTGAAGGACCCTCTTCCAGACTGTTCCTAGCTGGGTAAAGTATATTTCATAGAATCACAGAATCAAACGGGTTGGAAAGGACCTCTGAGATCATCGAATCCAACCCTTGATCCACTACCACCGTGGTTACTAGACCATGGCACTAAGTACCATGAGTACTCCATGAGTAATATATATAACATATATTTACACATTCATGTTTTCTGTCCCCTGGGAAAATTTGTCTCACTAACATGAATTTCTGCTTAACAATGGATACAATTCAATGGCACATTTTAAAAAAATCAGTTTATTCTACTGAAAGGTAAAGAAAATAAATTAGCTAATAGATGTGAAAAAATGAAAAGAGGATATTGATTTCATAATTATCTGAGACTTAAGCTGAGCTTTAGGTCTTCTCTGTTAAGTTCATTTGGTAGAGAAAAATAGGTAATTGTCACACCTTGTGAGAATAGGGGTTAATTTCTTTCCAAAACTTAACTTTTGTCTCGAGGTCCATGTTTTCTTGAAACTCTTTTGTCAGTGGTGATAAATATACTCCCAAAGATTTCCTGAAACTTTTAACTTTGATGAGCAGTTCAATCAAGATACTCAGTTTTGACATGACTTCTTAGAGCATTTTTTTCTCATACAATTGGGATGTGTCTCTTCCTATAAACTAGTTAGAAAGAATAAGCATTTCTGAATTGTCATGACAATTTCATCTAAGTCTGTAAGCTATTATAGCCTACAATTTGAGAACAATTTAATTATGTGAACATTGCAGTGGTAATAAGGAAGACCGCTTATTGCTAACTCACAGCAGAGATTATGCATGATAGGTAATGAGACAAAGCTGGCAGGCAGTAATGAACTTGGTCCCGGCAATTCCCCAGTCTGAATTTGCAGGATTTGGAGAAGTGTGGTCATGTAACTGTTTTCATGGTCCTGTGGGTGCTTATGGGTGGAAGCCATTCTGGGAGGTACCAAGTGGTGCCATGAAGTCCATGGATATACAGTAGGTTTGTACCTCTTTGAGGCAAGACCCAATGGACATAATCCCTTAAACTAGTGTTTTCATAGAGAGATGTTTCACTTAGCCATTATATCTGTATATACAGTCTCAAAGAAGTGGCTCAGTGTTAAATGATGACTCAGAAGAAGCACCCACAGAAGGCAATGGAGTTGTACGGGCTTTCACAAAATCAGGTTTGGGTCATCACATGCCTTTCTCCTTATTTCTCACATTTCTTATGTAGGGCCTTCTACTACTGTGAGAAAAGTGACTCAATATTCCTACCCTCATCCAAGTGGGCAGAATTTTTTAGCACCCCCTGCCGCAACCAATAGGTGAATAAGAATATTGCTGGGAAGATGAAGGGATGCTGATCCAGGCAACATTGTTGCCCTCTGATTTGAACCATTATGCACATGTATGCCACCCAGGGTCATAAAGAGACCAACTTTGTCTTATGTAAAACATGATTGATGCAGTAAATGTGTCATAAGGCTCAATAGTGAGACTTTTATTTGCACTCCTCTGCCCAGCTGCTGGTTCTGTAACCCAGGATGTACTGCTAGGACACAGCCATTTGAATGTGTATTTCATAGCTGTATTAGCAGTTGTGGCCCTTTTTGACTTTGGTGTTAGCAAATATCCTTTGAGCTTTGAACTCCTGGAATGTGACATTGCCAGGCCCTTCATAAAGTAACAGCTGTGCTCCACTGTTTACTGGCCTCTTGTTCAATTTCTGTATCAGTAGATGGCTCTATTTCAGTAGTGTGTGTGAGAATTGGGTCTGACTGCCCTTATTTCATTCTGTCATTGCCTATTGCACTTTGGAATGTATACAGGTCATGAGACTATGTGGCTAGCATGCCACTGCACCACTAGTTTCCATTTTTGTTCTGCCTAATGTTAGCTCTTCATCAGTTGTTTTGTAGAAAAGTATGTGCAATGAAACAAGACTTTCTGTCTACAGTGTGATGTTCTTGTTTGGAATCCATCTGAGAGCTGTGCCTGTTACACCAGCTTACGTGCTAAATGGGAGATAATTCACTTTTTTTGTGTCTTCTTAGTCTCCACTTTATTTTTTTATTTTTTTATTTTTTTCACCTGATGT
Source organism: Lepidothrix coronata (assembly GCF_001604755.1). Lineage (NCBI taxonomy): Eukaryota > Metazoa > Chordata > Aves > Passeriformes > Pipridae > Lepidothrix > Lepidothrix coronata. The sequence continues at coordinate 5,703,995 of NW_016690223.1, forward strand.
TTTGATGATTCATAGATTAGGCATGTTGTAAATCAGCAATGAAACTCACTGTGCCCTCGGGACCATCATCTAAGAAGGGTAATTTTAGGCCCTGGCACTCTGACTTAGCAGAAGCAGGTGGATACAACTGCTGTCTACGGAAATGGTAAGCATCTTGAGAAACAGCACACAAAGCCAAGCAAGAAGGCAATACAACATATTATTTCTGCAAACGCCTGAACTCGGCAGAATAGTGGTTGTGAAAGTGTGCAGTGTGCTGATTGAATCTGCCTGAGTGTGGGCAATTGGACCAATTGTTCATTCAGTCATAATGACGAAAACTGGTCCAGTTTTTTTCTTCCTCCATCCCTTCCTCCCCCTTTGCAATGTGACTTTTCCTGTACCTTTCTCTTTGTGACCTCTTTGCAAATGGTCTTCACCAAATGAAAATGCCACCTGTAATGGTTATACTCAGAAATAACATTGTGGGCTGTAATAGCATTCCATGCAGAAGGAAGCCGTTATTTTTGAAAATGTGTATTCTGTACAAGACTAGGTAATATGTCAAAGATCTCTGCCTCCTCAAATATAGACCTCTGCTTCTATGTTATCTCCATAATGGTGAAGCAACATGTTGCTGCTGCTTATCAAATTCCCTATATATCTTGAAAAGCAATCTTTTGATATTTTTTGTAAAAATGCTTCTTCTTCCTGTTTATGTCAGACAAAAGTGTCCAGAATTGTAAAATGACTCTATATGTGTTGCTAGTGTTGGGGAGGAGTTTGTTTTTGTCTTCTACCCTGCTTCTAGTTCCTCTCAGTGCTCCCTTAAGGAGTTGCATGATCTCTGAATTTTAAAGATCCATCATTAAGGTTTGCTTAAACAGTTTCTGGTCAGACAGAGCCTCCATCAGAAACCTTCAGCTATATTGTTCAAATCTTCTTGCCTCAGAAAGCTCAACTTCGTAACTTACTGTATCAAAGAATTTACTGGCCTGAACTGTGTAACATTTTGCAAAATATGCCAGACAATGGAAATACCACTCAAACTGAACCTTTGCAAGTACAGTTTATATGAACTATGTCTCTGGGAACCTTTTCCCACCAAGCCAGTTTGTCAGCCATTCTTCCTAATTTTTGTGCTGATCACAGTGTTATTTGCTCTGGTGGGAGTTTTCAACCACTTTTCAAAATTCCAGATGGGATCATGATCCATTCTGTATTTGATATATATCGAGGCCGGCTCAAGACCCAAGTGAAGCAGATAACTGGTCTGGGAAACTAGTATAGACCCATTGCCTCCTTTTTCTATGCCAGAGTTCTGTAAAGCCAGATTTCTTGCTGCTTATGCCACTAGGGATTGGCTGTGATCTGTGGCATAGCAGGTATAAATGCCTGTAAAGAATGCAATCTTTCCAGGGAGCAAAAATTACCCTTCCCAATCATTTTATTGCCTGTCAGGAGCAGAAAGTGTGCTCCTTCAACAGTGAAGCTAAGCCTCAGGACCCGGTTTCTCTTGCCTGCCCAGGCCTATTCCTTCTCCATGAGACCACAGAGCTCAGTGTCAATCATGCTCCCTGACACCACGAGATGATCACCATGATGCTCTGCAGTTCTGTAAATGACTCTCTTTTTGACTGCAGGCAATTCACATTCTCTGTGCCTCAGTTTCCTGCAAAGGAAATGTGAAACATCTTTCCTTTCTGAGGATGTAGTGAAGGCTGGTTAATATTTGATTAATGTTTTCAGAAACAGTGCTAATTATAATCTCCATTCATTTCTTCCTGTGACATTACAATGAAGTGTAATCAGTAACAATTAATCACCTAGAACTTAATAAAGAAATATTTAAAGGTAAAATGCAACTACTGCGGATGCTAAAGGCTGAAAACTTAAGAAGAGGTGGAAGGGCGCTAGTTTCGATAAGTATTTTTTGATGATGCTAATAGAAAAATCATACAGTACATAGAAGTAAATGTAAAAAGTAAATGTAAATTTTCCTAGGGCTATCCCTAGGAAAAAGAATTCAGGAAAAAATCCATGAATGTCTATTTCCAGCAGTCCTAAGAAGATGATGGTATGAGGAGGATGATGTAGGAAGGAGACACTCCAGCATCAGGGCTGCTTCTGGAAGTGCACACAGCACACTGTTACGGTCTGATGCCATATTTTTAACTTTGAGATGAATCTTGCCCCTGAATGATGATTTATTTTTAATTTTGGTAAAAACCATCTAGACACATGCAAGTAAGTCTCAATTATTTTAAACCTCTCTTACTGTGTGTGCACATGTACATGTATGCACATGTACATGTGTGAATGCAAACACCTTGTCCCTGAAATGAATTTTGTGTCAATAGCATGCATATGGGAACTCAGCAGATATTTGCTTATACAATGAAGTAGGTGACAAGAAAATGCTTATGATTTGATGGAAAGAATGTGAAAACCATTTGTCAGCTACTCAGTAAGGTGATTGCTGAAGATACTTAACAATTTGCTTTGATGGTGGTGAGCATTTTCTAATTTATTGCATGCTTGCTTCCTTCATAAAGTAAATTATATATCATTAATCTTACTTGCAGGCTGGTATCTTCAATTTAATTTAGTGATTATTTTCTTAGATAATCTACCTGCTAGGAAAGTATGATGTGATCAATATAGAGAAGTAATCTAGCTATTGATGATTTATGAATGTACATGTACAATATACATTCCACCACACTTGACCTCTCCTCTCAAAGGCATTCAAATTTGTTTTGGGGAATGAAATATTTTATTCGCATCTTTTGGCACTTGATGTTGATAGCAGTTAAGATTTATGATGGCAAAGGGAGTACATTGATTGATTCCTAAACTCATCTACCTAAACATTTCTAAAATGTTGGAAATTAGCACTGATTCTTCTGTAACGTTCATGAAGCCAAGGCCATGAATCAGTGTGCACTGCAAGGCACAGGCCATAATCAGTTTTGGGAGGACAGATTGGTTCTTGATTCGAGAAAGAAAATAAACATATGCTTAACTTCAAGCACATTTTATGCCTATGGTAATCAGCTGCCACAAAACCCACATACCTTTAGAGTGAGCAGAACACTGGAGCCTTAAGAGGATAGTCCAGAGCCTGTCCTACTCACCTGGAAATCACATGAAGTTGCTACAAGAAAGACTGAAATGGTGTAAGAAATTGGGCTGAGCTGGTGTCCATTTGCCTGCTAGATAACCATGTCCATGTTTGTTCCTGCAGTGCATGGATGCCCTGGAGCTTCATTTGAGACTTGTACATTGGATGCTCTGGTGTGACTACCTAGTGAACTTGTTCTTAGCCACAGCCTTGAGTCCACTGTTGCAAACACTACAAAGCCAGATATTATGGTCTAAGGGTGAGGCAAAGATGAGGTTGAGTGCCTTCCTGAAGGTAGAAGCTATTGAATCAGACCCTGTTCAGCTGATCCTCAGCCAGCTGCAAGGGTTAGTAATATTCTTTCCTTCCAGCTTTGTTGCATTTCTAACATGATATTCCTGTTACAGTGATAAAAGAGGGAGACAGGATCTATTTGCTTTTGGTGGAAAATGTAGCTTAATGAGAAAGTGATTTGGAGAAAATATGGTTCTGCCTGTGTCTTCTCCCCAGTCACAAGGTTTTGAAGAAAGCTGGGTAAATAAATATCTCTCCGATAAAGTCCATTTTCACTGCCTTCTATGAATTTCCTGTTTCAAATTGGAACTGGAAATAAAATTTGTAATACTTTCCAGTGGTATATATTTCTATCATGTTTTTAAACCAAAGGTCTGTTTTGGTTGAAAGTCAGTTCTCAGCAGATGTTCTGGATGGTATAATGCTACTGAAATTAAAAGACCAATACCTGTTCTCTGTACCCTCATTTATACCATGTAGATGACAGTGGAAGGTGCTCTTCTTTCTTGTTCCATGGAAGAGGACAGTCCAAAAGTTTGGGGAAATAACTGAACTTTGGATTGTCCATCTGAAGTTGATTTTAAGGTTTACTTATCACTGAAGCTAATGTGTTCCAGAAAAAGCTGCCTCACTTTGTGACCTTCTAATGACTAACTGTTCTGCTCTATTCCATTTTTTATTTCACACCTCTTGCCTTTTTATTTGGATGCCATTGAGATGTATGCTTTGAAAAGTGATTGAATTCAAAGGACTCCAACTTTTTCCGTAACTTTAGTTTTATAGAAACCTATTTTTTGCTCCAGCTAGCTGGTCTCTTGGAGATTGCTTTCTGACAGTACCCTGGGAACACTGTAGCCTATTATCCTACAGGATCAAAGGACATGTTTTTTTGCAGTGGAGCCTTTTCTAGTCTTATATCAGCCATAGTAGCAGAGAATCTCCACACAGAGAGCTAAACCTATTTGGGCTTTATGATGTAAAGGTTTATTTAATTATTTTTTCACCTTAGATGGTGTATCTTGACAGATGACTTGGGTCATTTCACTAGACATAAAGGGATAAAAATGTATACATCACTTTGAGATATATAGACAACAAAGAATCAGAGAATTGTTTAGGTTGGAAAGGACCTTTAAGATCATTGAGTCCATCCATTAATCTAGCACTGTCATCTCCACCACAAAACCATGTTACTGAGCACTACATCTACACATCTTTTAAATACCTCCAGGGAGGCTGACCTAACCAGTTCCCTGGGCAGCCTGTTACATCCCTGGGCAGCCTGTTACAATGCTTAACAACCCATGAAGAAATTTTTCCTAATAACCAATCTAAACCTCTCCTGGCACATTAGGTCATTTCCTCTTCTCCTGTTTCTTGTTAGCAACCTGGGAAAAGAGACAAACCCACCTTTGAGTTAGTTGTGTATATATATATATATATATATATATATATACATACATATAAATAACCTCATATAACCTCCTTTGAGATAGTTGTGGGGAGAAAAAAGGTCTCCCTGAGCCTCCTCTTCTCCAGGCTAAACACCCCCAGGTCCCTCAACCACTCTTCATAAGACTTGTGCTAAAGACCCTTTATCAGGGTCTTTATTTGTTGCCATCACGCAGCTTTCCAGCCTCTCTGTCCTCAGTCTTTAGCACTGCATAGGGTTATTGTGACCAAAGTGCAGGACCTGGCACTTGGCCTGGTTGAATCTCATACAGTTGGTCTTGGGTATATAGCAGATGTTATCTGTTATATAAGGGACGTTTTATGACCACCTGCTGCCTATTGTAAAGAGCATGGAGCAAGGTCTCAAATTCAAAAAAATGGCAGATTTTTTTACCTGGATGCTTACAGTGTCAGCTGGTCTTGGCTTATATCCAAAGACACATTGATCCTCCCAACTCCTGTTCCCTTGATTTAGGTGCTTAAATTTTCCTTAATGAAGTTTTCTGGGAAACTACGTCTCCTGTTAGTCATGCCTAACAGTGGATTGAATAGAGGGTCAACAGTACTGGGATCTGAAATACAGGTGTTCCTTCACCTATCTGCTCTTTATTGTCTAATGCAGGGCTTCCTTGGAATACAGCAAGCACAGGGATCCCTGCACCAAGAGGAATATTTTACCTTACATCCTTTTATTCAGTGACTTAGTCATAAGACCTGTCACTTCAGAGATGGGAGTCTGAGATTAATCTTCTCTCTGCCTGAGAAGGTTTGAAGCTGTATCTCCTACACTAATGGTCTGAATAATAGTCAATCGAGTATCATGAAGTGAATAGTCTCTTTTTTTAACTTTAAACTGTACCTGTTCATATAGAAAAATAAGTGACTGTGAAAATCTGGATGGGGAAAAGACAAGGACATTACTGCTTCAGAATTAGAAAGCTACAGGGGAAATGGGAAAAATATTTTGCTTCAGTTAACCTTATGTGTATATTCAATGAAATTATACAGACACTGGAACTCAGGTCTCCCCTTTGCCAGACGGGTGGCACAACCATCTGTGTTTCTGTGGATTTTATAAGACAAAAAAGTCCTATATTGTTGATGTTGTACAATGCTTGTTTCTGGTTGCAAGGGCCAACTACCTTTGAGAATCTAACACTGACTTTTTATAGTAGCTGGGTGTTTTATAGTTAGTAATTGTGGTAATTATCTGTTATAATTTGCATTTTGATATACTTCATTCTCTTAGGTGAATAATGACAGCTTAAGATTTAATTATCACAAAAGCATATCATTCTTGCCTCTAATTTTAGTCTGTTCTACCACACCTGTCTCTCATCTGCTCTGTTCATCTCAGTCACAATATGCTTGGAATGTATTTCATGGAATCATAAAACGGATTGGGTTGGAAGGGACCTTAAAAATCATCTAGTTCCAACCCCCCTGCCACTATACCAGGTTGCTCAGAGCTCCATCCAACCTTGCCTTGAATGCCTCCAGGGATGGGTCATCCACTACTTCTCTGGGCAACCTGTTCCAGTCCCTCCCCACCATCACAGTAAAGATTTTTTTTTACCTAACATCTAATCTAAGCCTACTCTCTTTTAGTTTTAATCCATTCTACCTTGTCCTGTCACAACATGGTCTTGTAAAAAGACCCTCTCCATTGTTCCTATAATCTTCCTTTCGGTACTGGAAGGTATTTGTGTTCTATACTTTTCCATTACTTAGCTTTCTCTTCTCCATGTCAATAGTTATTTAGTTCTCTGAGCTGTTTCAGTTTGTATATCATTCTCTAAACCCTCTTGGAAGCTACACTTGAGATCCTTATTTATATAAACCTTTTTAGAATATAAAGTGAAATATAAATATTTTTAGAATATGAAGTAAAAAAGTCACCCTAAAGGAGAAGCTTTGAACAATGCAGAGCAGAAGTTTTGAACTTGTTCACTTGCAACTAGGCCAAATCTGTAGTTGAAAAAAGAGTGCTGAAAAATTTTCTGATGACAGGCTATGTCATCAAACTTCCTGATTACTTAATTTTCTTATCAATCTGGCAGTCCTGAAAAGACAGTGTTTTGATTATATCCTGTTTGATTTTCTTGTGCTTGGCTTAATAGTGCTGACTGATGCACAGTTTATGCAAACTTCTTTTATTTTTAAGAGGAGGCATTTACGCCTCAAAATAGCTAAATATTTCCAGCTCTCAAAAATATATTGAATTTTGCCATTTTGTTGGTCCTTCCTGAATGCCAGTAGAATAATTTGCCTCTGGCACTATGTTGCAGTAACATTATTGAGATCTGAAGGTAAACAAAAACTGATTGAGACTGTTGAGCAATGTCTGCAGCTCTTGGAGTATAGCACAAAAGAAGACTGAAGCAACAGTCATATTATTCATTTCCCTTTATATTCCTTTCCTAAACCAGAATATACACAGGAAGCTTTTTATTTTTTTTGGTATGTGGTGTCCATAGCAGCTGCCAAAGTATAAAATTATGAAGCCAAACCTCTTTGAAATGATGTCCAAGACTAATTCATCTGTCACATAGCATCCTACATTTGGACATGCAAAAGCTGTTTATAGGAGATTCCCTCATGGGTAGGATCACTGAAAGTGATTGGTATATAAGGAAAATTCTGGCATATTGAAGTTAGGAAATACAATCTCTATGTAGAAGTTATCACTGGGAAGCATGTCTCATTCAGACCTGCTAGGCTATATATTGCTAAATCTGGAGAGGAACAGGGGTACGATTATGAAAATGAAGCTAGATACCTAGGAAAAAACAAGCAGCATTTTTCCTGGGATATGGCATTGTAAGTGCAGAGCACGCAGTGCCAGTCAGGTGGGTAGTAGCTGTTTAAAATCAACTGGATTTAATCAGTCAAGCAGCAAATTTTTAGGAAACACGATTTTCTTTTCAAACTAGGTTGGACAGCAGGTTCATCTGTAATGTATTCCAGAGCATTGCCAGCCTCCAGCCATTAGCACTGGGCTGATGGATTTACCGTGCATTACCGTGGTGAGTCTGAGGTTCAGATTTCAGCCCACTGTATTTATTGTGAATGGGCCTCTAGTGGTCTAGTGGTTAGGGTGCAGGACTCTCACCGCTGCGACTCGGGTTCGATTCCCGGCCCCCTGGGCAGATGGAGCTCGTTAGCCCTGTGTGGCAATCCATCTAAGAGAAGGTCACTCTAAACAAACCTACGTTCTGAGACCCTCACTGCCACTGTCCGAGTTTCACAGGCAATCCATCTAAGAGAAGGTCACTCTAAACAAACCTACGTTCTGAGACCCTCACTGCCACTGTCCAAGCGTGCTTGGCCCCGGCAGATGAACCTCAGGATTAAAGGGTGGGCTCAGTTCAGCGCACGCTGGGTCTCACCTAAAGAAAAAAAATCCACTGCGCAGGCTCGAAGGGTTAATGACCCTTCCCAAATCTTCGCTCGCGAAGACTGGTCATTATTATATTATTATTATTATTTATTGTGAATAATACTCAGATATTTCAGAGTTTGGGAAAATTTGGAGCTGCCTTGCATGGGGTGAAGGGACACTGGTAGTTTAAGTCACTGTATGAGTCCAAGCCATAGTATGTCTGCATAGAGGACAAGGAATGGAAGGAATGAAAAAGTTCTTGGGGTGGTGCTGAATCACTGGGATCTTCCTCCACCCCTCTGCCTCTGGGAGTTGTTGATGAACAATAATGATATGGGCATCACACTGCTGGTATAGATGCAACAGCCTGGCTCTTCAACAACACTACTGGGAGCAATGCTGCTACTAGCACAGGTGAATTTCCACTCTCCATTGGATTCCCTTAAAATACTTATCATCTTCACAGTATCAGTCTTTGATTTCAAGATGTTTATTGCTCTGAGCCTGGTACCCAAAAGTCATCTAAAACTTCAGGATGAGGGTAATCAAAGGCTTTTTTTCTCTGCTAGACATAAATTATCCACAGCAAGAGGGAAATTTGGAAGTAGAACTGTTTCTAGGTCAGACTGTGGTCATGATGGACCTCAAAACCATCTCAAAAATCACTGCAATTCATAATGATGTGCCACTTAACTGCCTTTGGTAAGGCAGATGAAATGCAGAAAACATTCAATAAGTAACTGAATAATAAACCAATGTGAAAACCTCATCTTCTCTGAGTAATAAAGCAAGAAGCAGAGAATCTTCTGTAACAAGAATCAGTCATGTGCAAGTATCAGTAAGGTGCTTCTAAAACAGGTAGAAAAGAAAAGAATCTGAACAATACAATGTCTCACATTTCCCATCTATTTCCCTTTTCAGTTTTTAGAAATTTAAAGTATGTTGTTACTGAAAACTTTTTGAGCAAGACCACTTAGTCACTTTCCTAAAATAAAGTATTCTTTTCTAGGATAAGTCACTCTAGTTTTATTCCATCTCCAATACCATCTGGACTACTGACTATTGTAGCAGATTTTTGCAGCAAGTAACCCAATAAGCAGTTCGTGACTCCCAGTTCAGAAAATCCTGTTTTCCAGAATAGAAATGGTGCCAGGAAAAAATCCTTCAAGAAAGCGGAATTCCAGAATGTGAGATTGTGAGATATTTGCATTCAAAGGGTGCAGAAGACATCTCTTCCCTCAGCCTCAGACATGGAAACACAATTAATGTGGTCTTACACATGACTGTGACACAGCAAGAGCCTAAGGTGGTGTGTAATAAGAGAATTGCATACGCAGAGACTAAGAAAGCCTGAGAAAAGTGGTAACATTCATGATTGCATGCCAGGATATAAGAATGAACCCATGCTAGGTTCTTTTCAGCTCCAAATAGACATATATAATCAAATATTTTCAGAAGATTTCTAGTCCTGTAAGATCAGGACTAGGTTAGACAGGACCCAAGCACAAAGGACACTGAATTAAAAGTCAGTTGAAAGGAGAATGAAGAAAGACAAACAAAGAAGAAAGCAGAAAGAAGGCGAAGCTAAAGCCAAAACCTCAGCACAAAGTTCTTTTGTTCTCATAGCTGAGGGCAGAGTCTGTGACCTTTCCTGATAATAAAAAGTAAACAAAATAAAATGTAACAAGAAATTCCTCTTGAGAGATAGTTGAAATTTTAATACATCCTAATGCTGTTGCTGTTTTACAGGGGTAGAAGATTTTTTACTGCTTCAACCAACAAATCAGTTTGAACTCTTAAGCACGTATCTTTTCAATTTCCAGTTTTCCCACTTGTAAGATGGAGACAATTTGACTATATCTTTTTACGCTTTTCAGCAGCTGAAGATAAGTGAAGGATTCTGTGGACCTTGTGAAATGGAGCAAATTGAACGTAAATGCTTTTCATGTTATTGGATGCTTATATTGCTGGTCAATGGAGACACACAACTACTGTGTCACTTTGGTACAAGAACCGAGAAAGTCCATCTTCCAGTCAAGTTTCAAGCTGTCTCCAAATGCTTTGTGACATGAGAGAGCTCCCTGATAAATGGACTCACGTGTTCTGGATCTATCTAATTTTAATGTAATAAAAATTTTTCACTGGTAATAGAAAGCTGTCTAGAACCATTAACACAGAGCTGAGCTTCAAGGTAGGCAAACAGAGGGGAAGATACAGAAACAAAGCTCAATATAGCTTATATCTAGTTAATCACACAGCTGTAGAAAAGAAACCCATGTCTCTGCAGTCTCCTCAGTCTGCCCTTCAGGCAGTATAAGACTCCTTTAATTTTTCTGTCTCCCTCAGTAGAGCTAGTATTGTTCATCTTAGACTAAGCTCACAGATAAGCTTCCAAACTTTCAAAATAATACTTGCAGCAACTGCAAAAATGCATTTAGTAGCTGCTCTTTCTGTAGTTATATTAAATTTTTGGTGTCCTCTATTAGCTTCAGAATAACAACACCCTGTCAGTTATTCTAGGATATTTTCTTCTTAAATCATGTCCGGCTATCAACTAACATGTCCTGATAATTACACCACTTCCCTGAAAAATCTTGAAGATCTTTATCTCCATGAAAAATGAGAGATTACATTCAAGTCATTAGACATGCTGCTTAGCTTTTATGAGTTCTAACGCAGCTGATGCCTGACTCAGAAAACAGATACATGCTTTGGTTTTGCTGTCATCAATTTCCCTCGCTCATGAAGAATAGGATTTCAGTCCCCTCCTACGCTGCTAAGACAATTTCTGCCAGTTAGGGCAAGTAGTATGATATGAATCTGCTTTTCCATATATTTTTCAGAGCTGTACCAATTTGTTTTACTTTGCCATTAGCAAGTTTCACTTCAGAATTTGTAGTTATTGATTCAGTTTCTAATAGCAGCATATGAGCCCAACTGGCACAAGAGGTGCTTAGATCCATTGCTGAGTAAGAGTTGACACTCTCATGCTGATGTGGCTGCAAAGAAACAAGATAGATAGATTTCAACCTTTTGCACCACAGCAATTCATTCTTCACACCAAAAGCTAGTACAACAGTTTCATGTTGGCAGTGTGCATAGTCAGCATGATGCCATGAGGAATACTGCTTTTCACTCAGAGTCCCAGTATGTGTCTCATGGTGCATCTTCTCATACACAGATGCTGCATTCCAGTTTACTTGTCTCTCCGGCATTCTCTTCTTTCGAAACAAAGAAAAACCAGATTCCTTCTAATCTTATGGACAGATGGGGTGTTCCATTTTGTAGTATTATCAAGCATATAATCTTAATGTCAAAATTTCTCATTATTGATTCAAATGCACTTCAATGTGACTAATTCTTCTGGTGGAATGTATTCCTGGTTTTCAGAATTCCAGGTGTCCAGCGACAGATGGGAAATGTTCCTAAAAATGTTTTTGTAGCTGTTCATGAAAATTATAAGCTAGAGGAGTAAAGCTTATCAAAGCAGAAAAAAACCCTGAAGTCCCATTGGCATTCAGAAGGCACTAGATCTGACTTATTAAAACCAGACAAGACAGGTATGTCTTTTGATTTCAGTGATTAAATTAAATTAATATTTATATTTGAGCTCAGAAATCTCAACTGGGTTAAACAAAGATCTTCAGTCATATCTCCATAGTTCCATATCCTCGTTTGTAAAGGACCCATATAGATTTGCAACAGAACTGCTAAGATTCTTATGCATGAAAACTGGATGATAATGTATATGTACGAAAGTAGCAGAAGAAACAATACAATTAAAAGAATGACATGAATTGTGTGACACACTGGGTTATTATATTAATTATTGGCTCAGACCAACTCAAGTGTGTGTGGGGAAGGGATAAGCCGAATTTTATGAAGGTGAAATAGTGCCCTGTCCCACACCCCAGCCCCTTGGAGCCTCCTGGGGCAGCCCCAGGGCAGCCCCGGAGCAGCTGTTGGTCACTGGCACACCAGGAGCACTGCCCACATCACACTCCCTGGACCCCTAATCCAGCCCCAGCTAGGCTGGCACACTGGAAGTCCTATCTGGGGAGGGGGATGGCCACAGGCGGCCAGAACAGATAAAACCAACACCATGCAGCCATTGTGTGGTCACAGCACTGCCATTTCCTGGAATCCTGATAGATGGATCTCTGCTGGATTTAGGGTAGTAGTCATAATTCTCTCATTTTCTCTCTCTTTCTTTACTTCTTCTTCTTCTTCTCCTAATCTCCTTTCATGACATTTGGTTAACTTAAAGCTGGATGTGTTGGATTTTGCTAAGCTGTATGGGTTAGCAATGTGCTAAGTCAATGCTTTGTGAAATGCTTTATTTTGGTTGAATGTTGCCCTTTAAACATTTGCCAAGTTCCCTTTTCTGAAGTTTGGCAGTAAAAGTGGGTTAATTGACCTCCCGAGAAATGTGTGCAATGTCTTCCCCGTGCACCCTCTCAAGGTATATAAAGAACTAAACACCCTTTTAATAGATCCAGCAGGCAGATTTTTGAAGTCTTGTATATATTTAAAGTAGAATCCCTTTGGTGAGCCCATAGCTCAGATCTGGGGTCTTACAAATTGTTAACCAAGAAAGCAAATATTTTTAAATAAAATCTGTAAAGTGTTTATTTGCATCAAGACAAGAAACCTATTGCTCTGGTAAGGCCCACAGCACAGATGACTTCTCAGCGGAAGGCTTGTGTTCTCATAGCAGCAGAAAGGCAACAAGCTATGGTACACTGTGTATTGTTTCTTTCCATACCTGTTATCCTAACAGGAACTTTGTCTCAGATTCATGGAGAATGAAGCAAAAACATATCTTGAGGTAAAAGATCATGATACTCGGTGTTGCTCCAGCTGTCTGAAATGACTCTAGTTGGTGATGCTTCTTTATCTATATTTTATACTGGTACTTCTTACACTTTCCTTGGTGAAAACAACCAGTATTTATTAGTCTGTCTTTATCAGGAATTTTTCCTTCTTGCTATCTTATAGTTCCCTGAAATGAAATATGGTGTCCTCGCCATCATATTTAAAAATCAGTGAGATTTCCATCGAGGGAAAAAGCCCCATAGTAATCCTTTGCCTTCAGAATAGAAAAATCGGGCTCAGATCAAAATTAATTCTCATAGGCAAGCAGCTCCCAATTTTATGTGGGTATGACAAATGGACCTGAATTTTCTAGATCAAATAATTGTTTTACTGAAGGTTCTTTAGACTTGTTTGCTCTCTTTATCTCCATGGATATGAGTGCCAGCATAGTCACCATATTATCAGTGGGTGACCTGCAGGGAAAATATTTCACGGACATTTGGAGGAGAAAGTGTTCAATTTGCTGTTCCAAAAGTGAGGTGATGATTCTGTCTGCAAGACTGGATGCTCATTTTCACCAACCATTACTTTAAGGTGTAAGTGGCTATTCAGCTGAGTCTCTTTTAATGTTGTTAGTGGAGTTAAGTGTCTGTGCAAAGGAGTCTGCTAACCCAGTTGAAAACCACCCATTGATCTGGCAAAAGGCTGCCTCAAACACACTGGCACATACCCTGCAGCCTGACATGTCTTCTGTACTTAAAGCTCCATTTCTGCACATCTTTCTGACTTGGTTTATTTTGTTATGTCAAGTAATGTCATGGCTGTGACAGCCTTGTTTCCAAAGTCTTCAGCACTCACCCCTGATCAGTTTATCTCAGAAAAACTCTTTGTTTTCCTTCAATCATTTATTGACTATAGCTAGTGTCTAGAAAAGCCCTCATACCACAGTGTTTAAGTTTTGTAGTGATGCTACAAAAGTTTTGTAGTGATGCTGTTATGCCTACAAGTTCCAAGACCAAGAATCATGTATTGGGAATGATTTTCTGACATGAAAATCAGTTTCTGCATAATTCAAATGTTCTGAAGAAAAAGCTGATTAAAACATTTTGTTCTGGTTCTGCTCATTGCCAAACATATTTACTGTAATGTATAAGTAAATTATGTAATTATTGTAATGTATAATGTATATTGTATAATGAAACATATTTTGTCTTTATTCGGTGGGCCTAAATTGAATCATTTCAATAGGACTTTCAATTGCACTTTTTATTGCCTTTTGACTGTTGTGTCTTGCATTGGACTCATTACTGCTGGAAATTATACATGCTGTATAAATGTATAAATGAACCCCCTAAATAAACTTGGTGTGTTTATTTTTATACACCTGTTTGCAACTGAGTAATTGGCACTAAACTCTGCACCTCACACCCTGCTCCTCTGATCTGGGGGTGCAGATGTAACTGTCTAAGAGATGGTGCCGATCAAGCTGGGACTATGTAATGAGTCTCTAGAGAAAGGTTTTCTGAATCAAGTTTTTGAATGCAAGTGTATAAAATCTGCCCATGCTTCATGCTGCAGTACTGGTGTCTTGGCAACCATTGCTATGCTGCAAATTTGCTTACAGCCTAGTTACTTAAAATGCTGTATTATGTAAATGATGTTGGTTGCTATCAATATATTTGGATGGGACGTAAAATGTAGACAGCTATATATTAAAAAGGCCCTGTTATGAGCTAGTTGGAACTGATTGCTGTTTTGCAGAAATGCATGTTTTGCTGTACAAAACTGAAAGAGAAATTTGACATTGAAAAACGGAGACCTGCTAGACTTCTTGGCTCCAATGATTATTGGACAATGCACCCAAATCAGAATATCCCAGGTCAAGAACAAGGGATTGTATTCATAAATTCAAGTATCTACTATGTGAACTTCCATACCTGAGCGAGTTACATAAATTTTTATAAACATGGTAATCTGATCTAAATGTGGAGCTTAGAATTTATTATTAAACTGAAGGCTGTTGGCAAACTGTTTGATCAGATCAGTCACAGTGTAAACTCCAGTGACTGCATATTGACTAGATTTCCAGTGATCACATAGTGGTTCCTGACAACAAAAAGAGATGTCAACATGTGTTCAGCTGAACTTAAGTCCCTTTGCTTCATAACAAATACATGTTTCATATGCCAGATCATAAGTCCAGTGCTGCATAGATCCTTCAAAATTTTCTGGAAAGTTACTGCTTATATTCATCAGAGGATTTCAAAGAAATTTACAGGCATATACTATGGTTTAAATTATTACCAACGTCATATGACTGAGAGTAGTGACTAATATTCCCAAGAGGTTAGCATTATAACTATTTACAGTGGTTGGAAATGCACACATAAATAGAAAGCAAAAGATTTAAAACAGCCCAGTTAACTGTGTGGAAGTCACAGTTTGCATCAACAAAAACTGAGCACTGCGGCTACCACATAGCCTATGTTCGGCATTGGTATTGAGACATTATATGGGGAGGGCAAGGCTAGAAATTGCTAGGGTCAAATTCAATACAGGCTCCTTCAGACAACCCTTTCCAAAGTTTCTTTTATGTTTTGTTTTGAAAGCAGCTGTGAAATTTGTTTGAGCGTTGTAGGTGTTCAAGGCAGTAGATACATCTTGCAGTTGGTCTTTCCTACACACAAGTTTTTTTTGCCACTTGCATGCTGCACTGTATCAGCATATATACATCCTGTATAAAAGAAAGTGGCAACAAAGCTGAAAAAAGGAATGAATATCCAGGCCCTCAGACCCCTTTGGAATAACTTTTTTATAGCATTATTTTCGGAAACAGCTCCAGCACCAGTATTTTTAGGAGGGGAGCTGTATGCTAGCCTGAAAGAAGTTCAATTAAAAAAATAAAGACAATCAGCTTGTTATGATTCTTGCAGGAAAGTTTAATGACATATCTCAAATTTTCACATTTGTGTAGCTGAAACTGGTAGCTGTAGCTGAAATTTTGCTCCATATAAAACAAGATATCAAGAGCTTGACAGTAATGAAACATTCATTTTCTTTATCTTTTTACAAGGCAGACAATTAGTAATTTTATGGTTGAAAAAGCTCGTTTTTAAACATTGCATGAAGATGTTATTGCTAGACCTATTCTGATGTCACCTTTGTTGAAAAAATGAATGTGACTTGTTCTGAATCTGTTCCCTTCTGAACGGGGAAAAAATCCTTCAAAACAAACAAACAAACTGAGAAACCTTTTCCAGAAGGTTTGCAAGTCTTGTATACTTGTTCTTTTAATTTGTCAAGACAGCTAAAATGCATACTTTCACACTAAATTTATGCTTCACATAACTGACCTTTCTCTGGCAGTCTTGAATACCTTTTCTTCATTGAGAGGAAAAGCTCCTTTCTTAACATTTTTCTCCAGTACTAGCTCTTCCAGCATCATGTTGCATTGAAAGTTCATCACTTCTGGTTTGAGCAGACTTGTTTGCAATTGATAGCCAAGTATTACACAAAAATATAGAAATGACTGTTCAATTGAAGACCTTTTTTCCCCCAAATGCAAATCATGAGTTGTTAGGCTCTGCTTGACATCACTGCAAAGGCTCACATTTTTACTTGTCCCAATTTTTATTTGGACCCTGTCCCATAAAATTATCTCCCAAAAAAATGAGAAACTGCATCCTTCAGGATTTCGTAATAAGCCTTAATTTTTTCTCCTGTCTGTTTCTATGCCAAGGAAATAAGTCCAAAGGGATGCAACATAAAACTTTATCAGAGGGAAAGAGAAGGAATCAGCAAATAATCATGATAGGAAAGTATGAATGATAGGATTAAACTCCTGCCAGGGCATCCTAAACTGCAAAGAGCCAGTGAGATGTTTGGCTATTACTTTTCCAGCCTTGTGAGCGAGGTTTCAAAGTTGATTGCTTCAGTTTGGAGAACACAACCTCTGAGCAAATCTTAAGGTGCGCACCCTACCCAGAACCCAGTGCCTTTTGATATTTGAACAGTGAGCTGCTCAGGGGAAATCCAAGCTGCTTCAAGGGTGTTTGTTTTGTCTCCCAGCAGATGGGTGTGTTCTCCTTCCTAAATTAAACAAGCTCTCTAGGATCTTTAAAAAGAAAAATATTTATTGAAATTATATTTGCAAACTGGAGGTAACTTAATAACTTTCCAGATTTTGTTGACTTCTGCTATGCAGTTCTTCTTGCAATGGAAAGGAAGGCTTGCTAGTGTGTGTATTGTCTGAATGGCAGTTCGCGCTCGCTCTGTTTGAAATGAGGGCTCAGTCACATCAATAGAGGTTTCTTGTGGCTGTATATAAATTAAGGTAAATCTTGCTTCTGGAGTTAAAATGCAAAACTTTTTAATCTCAGAGTAGTAGTGGAATGCTTAAGTGGAAGGAGACTGTCCCTTAACTCCCTGCAGCTGGTAGTTTGAAAGCTAAATTTTGATCTCAATTATACCTGCACATCTCCACTCTTTCAGCAGAATTACCATATGAAAAAAACCTCTTCCTCATTCTTCATTTTGACATGATGGCTGGCCCTGAACTCACTGACATTAGAGATATTTGAGGACTATGCTGTAAAAAATTTGTCTTCTCCATGGTGTGCCTGCTCACAGGCACCAACCTGACAGATGTTGTTGCAGCAGGCTGTTAAGAACAAGCAGCAGTAAGATAGGTAGATGCCTTACTGTTATTATGGTACTGAACTACTCACTTTGATAATTTAGCTTTGAGGGTATGTACTTGAAGCTTTGTAGAGTTGGGCTTCGTGGGCTTTAATACAAATGCTGTGAACCCCAAAATGAGTGCAAAGGAGTTAAAGAGTATTTGTGACCAAAACCCCTAATGCAGCTGTGCAGCTCTATCATAAACCACACCACACTGTGCTTAGTCAGACAGTTTCTAGTTCACAAGGATCATTTTTATGATGACCTCCATTAAACTGATTTGTGGAATGTTTCATCCTTTCACAGCTTGGACATATCTTATAAATTACAGGAGTCAGGACCTGTTATGTCATCATAATGGCTTCCCTGCAGGAGGAGGTTTGAAACAAATCTCTTCAATGCAATGAAGATCCTTTTATGGTCATGAGCATCAGCAGGTAGCAGGCTCCTTAAAGTAACATGATGACTTTCATGATTTTTCCTTTGTTGTTGCTGTGTAGCATTTCCCCAGAGTTGTTTGCCCAACGCCAAACTGCAATGCTTTACAAGGGTCTCATGCTGCCCCCTAAGAGATGGAGTACAGTGCTCCTGCTGTATACAAAACTAGCTTGTGTTGAAAAAGCTCTGGTTTTGAATTTAAAAGAACTTCTACTGTCTCTATTAACAAGTAAAAATAAAAATCTCTCTTCCTTTTGGATCACGCCTCAGAGGAAAAAAAATACTTCTGTTTTCCCTTGGTCCCAAACAATTAATAATAACTTCTTTAGTTGGATATGTTCTTCCATTTATTTTTTTTTTTTTTTTTGCTTAGAAGCTGTATTGTGAGGAAAAAAATAACTATGATAAGGAAGGAGTACCAAGATCTGACAACACTGGCATTTGCAAACAATTGTTTCTATACTGACTGGGCAAGGCTTTTGGTTGTAAGTTTAATGTAGTGTTGTGTAAGCCCTAATAGGGTGTATGAAACTTTGCAATGATCTGAAATAAGATATACATTTTAAACAAAGCTTGTCATTATATCCAATAAGATATCCATTTTAAACAAAATTTTCATGACATAAAATGTCATCAAAAGTTTAAGAACTAGCAGCATAGCTGCTTATATAGAAGAAATGGAAAATAAAACTGACTAAAAATTTGGGATGTTAACTGAGCAACTCTGAGGAATTAAAAATGTAACAGGATAAGAAAGGGAAATTAGATTAGAAAAGCTGCTTGTTACCTTTTGTGTTTCTATACTGTCATCCACCATGACATTCAGGTGCTATATCAATAGTGTAACAGGTGAAAAAGATAGTCATTTCAGCAAAGATTGTAATTTCAATATTTTTAGATACCTGAAGCCATTTTCAGTCTGTCAGTGATATACTATCTGGAAGAGCCACGCTGATTTTTTTGGATTTACTTTGAATTTACACCTGTATTTCTCTATGAGCAGGTGGGAATGCCACTTTCGAAGAGAGCAGCTGTAAAGTCCAGTCTTTGGCTACACCTTGTGCAAAGTGGCTCTCATAAAAAAGCACGTAAATGAAAAAGCTGAGCATTTGTTGTAAGGCCTGGTGTGTGCAGAAGCTCCCTGCCCTCAGAATAACAGCCTGTTGCACTCTTGTTAAGTGGCTACCAGTGCCAAGGATCGTGACAGGTCTGTGGAGTGCAAACTAATTATCGCCAACAATAGTGTCTGCTTATTTCTCGCATGAATGGATAACATCTTCAGCAGAGCTGGTCACATATCATCACTCAGGTTTAAGGGCCATTGGTTGGACAGGGGATGTTTTGTGGCTATTCATAAAGAGGAAAAGTGAAAATATGGCCAGCTTTACATTTTATAACTGCATCTGCAGTTCCAGGGTAATTACCTACTAAATACACTCCAAAATCTCTCCTAGATGCAGCAAGTGAAAAGTGCAAAATGCAGAGAGTAGAGAAGAAAGAAATATCTTGATGTGTACAGATGTTTTAGGCAACTCTTTCCATAATTAAAGCAGTGCTCTGTCAGCCACTGTAAAGGTCTACTCATACAAAATGCTGAGTAACTCCTACAGTTAATTTTTCACCATCCATTTCCAGATAGTTAACAGAGTCCAGTTCTGCAACATACTGTGCTTTCTCAGGACAAGCTGATTCCACACAGGCTCCAAGGCGTGTTCTAGAAATAAGTTTGAGAAGTATCTGGGCAATGAACATGGTCCAAATCATCAAGTGTAGATAGGCACACACTGAACACAGGAGCAAGGGTAGGGACTGAAGCAGTGCTTTTTTTACTCTCAAAAGGGAAGGTTTGATCTAGGACTAGATAGGAATCAGTTACCCTGTGTTTAAAAACAAAGGTAGATTGTATCTGTGGCATACAGAGGTTCCTAAGGACAAGAAGGAAGGATAGTAAAGTGGTTAACTCTGTGGCAAGAATGGATAACTGCAGTCCAGGAAACCTGGGAGCTAAGGGAGTTTGCAAATGTATATCCACACACATTTGTCTGCTTACTGAGGTACTGCCTTTGGAGTGATGGCTAGAGCTGAGAAATAGAGTGTCTGCAGTGAAGAAAGTACTGGTGCTAATGAGGTATCACATCTAAAAAGCCAAAACAAAGCAGATAGATGGTAGGTTTTCCTATGTGACATAAACTCCTGCTGGGAAAATATGGACTAATTATTTGACTTTTGATTTTGTTTTTAAATTTATACACCTAAGAGCCATTCCATAGCTTCCTCAGGATGTATTACCAAAGTCACTGTCCTTGAGATTATCAAGATTGGGCCCAGAAGGCTGGCGATAGCAGTAATTAATGTGAGTACCAGGTTATTTGGGAAAAGGGGGATAAGAAAGAGAAAAACTTCTGTCACTGCTGACATCATTTTATAAGAATAAAGCACTTCAGTAAGCATTTCAACACTGTATTAAACCTCCCTGTTTCAAACACTCATTTCTCTCATTTCTTTCTCCAATCTATGTTTTTGCATGACAGCTCCAGAGAGCATTGCCACTGCACTAAATCATGTGGGGGACAGTTCTCGAAATGTCCTGCTTTCATTGTGAAGTCATTCTTTCCTGGATCTGCTGCTCTTCTGAAAGAAGAAACCAGGTTGTTTGAACACATGATTATGCTGGAGCCTAGGCTCCCCTGAGAACACCAAGATGCTTCTGAACTAGAGAAACATCTGGATGCAAGGTTTGGCTGGTCCTGACTGCCAGCAGCTTTGGAGTCCCCCTGCTTTTTTTATGCATTTTGCTCTCTCCCTCTTTCCTTGCACATCTGTCCTCTTAGGTGACTTGTGAGAAATCAGTCACTGTGCTTCAATTACCCCATCTTTATGGCAAGCAAAACAAGACAGAAGTTGAGTTTCAGTACTAGAAATTATCCTGACTCCGATCTCTTATTTGGGCTTCTAATTTCCTACTGAAATCAACCTGCAGCATCTCAACAAGCCTCATATTCAGAACAATCTGTCCTCCTGTCTCCTAACTACTGACAGTTTCTTTAAAAAATTATATCAGGCTGGGTATTTAATTCCTCTAATTCTGAAACTTGTTGTCACTATTCTAATTGTACAAAATGACAAACTGAAGCAGTGGCTGGCTGACTTGTCTAAGGTCACACACAAAGTAAGCATCAGAGTCAGAAGCCTGATTTTGAGTCCCTGTTGGAAAACACAGGATAAAAATACTTATCTTGGGCATGATTTAACAACAGCTTGGAAAAAGAGCTTTACCAGGAAAAAAAAATTCACCTATGGCCCGTGCACTTGAGATGCCACTCTAAATATCTTTCTGAAGGAAGAGACAAGGGTGAAATGTGAAGAATATTTATGTAGCTTGGTAAGGGTACAACAAAGGGAAAAAAAAAGAGGGGAGAAAAGATTGATCAGATAAGTCAGTGAGCTTGATGTAAGGGTCACGTCTTGTGACATGGATTAAAGATTATCTTGGAGACTTACAGGACACAGGGGATGTCAGTGAAAGATAATAGTTAAGACTTAGGAAAAGTCAGCAAGCTGAGGACCACACTTACCTTTATATTGGAAGTTTGCAAATGACTGGTAAGCAGGAGGACAGTGAGGCAAATTTGGTAAACACAGGAGAGACTTCAGGCCAGATTTCTAATTTTTCAGACTATTTGGATTTACTGTAGCACATACACAAATTCAGGGCCACATGAGGTATGTATCTGTGTTCAAATGTGTTTTGAAATAAAGAACAGAGAGAAATTAATCATGTGTTGGTAGCAGCTCTGTAATGTTGAAACCAGTTCTGCATTTTTATAACAGTTCTCATGTAAATAGATAAAAATGCTTCCTAAGTCTTTTCTAATCTGTATTACTTCCCTCTAGGGTGAGGTATAGTCACTCTCTGCAACAGGGAACAGGCAAGCATTTAGAACAACTGTCTGCATCTGAGCAGAAATGAGAATTTAGGTCTCATAACTGCAGCCATTGGAAGCGTGACACTAGAGATTACATATTTTATGGAAAACACCTCAGGGCAACTAGTGATTAAGCCATCAAACCATCTGAAATCAAGGGATACTCCTTCTCAGTAACACAGTTAAAATCAGGTAATTGTCAAGCAGGGCTGTATCCAGACCACACTGTCTGGAAAGTGGTGTTTGTGGTCTCTAGTATTAAACCAAGAAACTGGTCTAGGGAGACGAAAGGGGAGAAATCTGCCACTAAATTTTCCATGGCTCTCTTCAATAGTATACCCAGCTCAATAGGGCTGCACTTCTGCCCTTTATTGAAAGCACAGAATGACAGCGTAGCTCTGTCCAAGTTTATGATGTAATTTTGTGTGCACTCTCTTATGTGTATGTTTGTTCTCTGTAGTGTAGCTCTTTCATCCAGTGCCGCCACTTTCTTGGTATTCTGTGCACATTCAAAAGCCACTCCAATTTAAAAGTACTCCTGTTGTGATACCTTTATTTCTCAAATTCATCTTGAGTGTGTGGGAAGGAATAATTGTGGCTGTTTGTTTTTAAATGGAATCTGATCTCTGTCAAGATCTCTGCTCAGGGCTTTCCACTAACAGCTTTTACTTTACTAATCACTTTTTCTCTTGAGCTTCAGGCATTAACCATTTATGCAATCAACCATAATACCTGGATAGGATCTTTTACATGTTAGATTCCTATTGTTTGCTAAGAATGAAAAAAATATTTGTTAAGTGAATGTCTGATGATAAATTGTTACCAAAGGAAGTAAAAGCAGCCGTGTGTAACATACCCACAGCCCATTTAGATTTTGACAGAAGCTGGATCTGAATGCTTTATCCAAAGGTGTAAAATTTCCCCAATATAAACAATTGTATCTCTGTATTGCAGAAGATTTCTTCCTTATTCAAACTGATGCTTATTTTATGACAGGAAGCTTGAATACTAATAACCTTAGTATTGCAGTAGTATTAGTATTAGTTCCTTGCAGTAATATTAATTAGGCTAACATTTTCCATCTATAAAATCAAAACCAACAGAGTACAGAATTTTACAATTTCAGTAAGAAAATACAAACAGCCAGTGGGATACTGAGTCTTACCCCGGTGCAAAACCCAATTGGTAGGATTTTTATGATTCATGTACATCCAGCTCTCAGAGAGCTGTTTTGATTTATTTAGCTGGCAGAGTAACAACTGCAGAAATGTCAGAGGTGCTCCTTTGCCCAGCATGCTTGTGCCTGCCGTGGGTGTTTGAACTTTACTGGACACATCCTTTTCCTGTTGAACCTATGTGTGTGTCTCTATATTAACTATTGCACTCTGAAGCTTGGCTGCAGACACACCAAAATGGCTTTTCATGGAACCAGCTTGCTTCCAGCAATAGTATCTTCCAGTACTACTTTTGCTGGGTCCTGTTGCCCCAGTGTGATGTTCCTGAGATATCTCTGTAGATTGAGCTACCTTGACAGAGAGTCTGGGAATACTTAACCATCTCAGGAATGGTTCATAGATATGTGGCAGATGTTTTACCAAAGCTCAGACATCTGCCTGCACTTTAGACACTACATTTTGTGTAGGGCCAATGCTGAGGCAGTACAAACATGTTGCCTGGACTAATGCTTCTTTGAAGTGGAATCCATTATTTCTGTATTGTACCCTGGGATACATCCCCTAGAATAGCAATTTTTCCATTGCCTAGAAAATGGAGAGCCACAGAGCCATATGGGATACTTCACAGGTAGGGAAAAGAACAGATGCAGTTACCTGTAAGTCTTCAGGTCCTCTCTTTAGACTTGTTGCTTACCTCTAGAGGTCTCTTTGTGCAGTATTTCAGCTTCCTGCATTGTCCTCCAAGAGAGACAGTGAACTCCTCAGTGCTCCTCAGCCGCTGATTGCCTAACATCTTGCAGTGCCTCCATTTTGAGCACAATATACTCTATGTACTTTTAAAAATGTTCAGAATGCTGGTTTTACATCAGGTTTACAAGAGATGTGAAAGTTTCCAGCCAGGACAAATAGTCTCTTGGCCTACTGGAACTTGGAGAGAGAAAAGCGTCTAAACAGACTTGGATGCTTTCACATGCTTTCTGGTGGCTGAAACATCATACAGTAATTACTGTTAGTTTAACACAAACCACTAGGTGCAAAATCTTTTGAAAATCAGAAACAAGATGACACATTTACAATGCACCACATCTTATAGAGGTGAGAATAATCCAACACTGATGTGTAGGCTGACCCAGGAGAAAAAGTCCCAAGACTGGAATTTTAGCATGTGGCAAACTTTCAACATGTAAGTAATTATAATTAAGGAATGGAATGCAGTACATGCTTACATGTAGAGGATGATTTTCTGACCTGGGGCCTAATACGTAGAGATTCCAGTTATCTAGCTGCTGAGTGCAAGATCAGTAAAAGCTCCCAAAGCCTGGCATCTCTAATTATGTAACTAAAATGAGATTAATTTCATCTAACATAGCTCTAATCCTTCTCTCTTTGAAATTAGTAATAAAACTTCTGTTACCATCAAGAAGTGATAATCAAGCAGGGGTATCCTGTTTTATTAGTTCGTAACTGAGACATTCAGAGATTAAGATTTTCTAAGTGATGAGACTTCTCCCAACTTTTCTCCTTATGAGATGTCTGAGAATTTTACTGCTGTATTTATCAGTGCCAGAATACTTTTGAAACCTCCCTGTATTGCCTTAAACTCAGCAGGTGCAGAGCACCATGAAGTATTGTGTTTGTGTCCTCTGTTTGACCTGTGTACGATTTCTGTCTCTCAGAGCATGTACTTCCTTGGGTCATACAATGTGGAATACACTCCAAAGGGTACAGATAAAACAGTCTCTTCTACATGGATTAAACCCCTCTTGCTTCCCTCTTTCAGCCCCTCAAAAATTTTAGGCTGGGAAACAGCAATCAGAAAGGATCTAGACATACTCTAAGGGGCATTCTTTTAGTGTGTGCAAAATAGGACAAAATAGATACTGGATGTGATTTTGAATAGAGGTCACTGAAAAATAGTTTCAGCGAACTGAGAAATTAGATTATTAATTAAATGAGAAATATGAAACGAGAGAAAGAGTTGTTTAATAGAGCACATATATGCTGATGCTGTGCCTTATCCAGTAGAAATTAATAGATCATTTGAAACCATAGCAATCCATTGCAGATAAATATATCCTTCCACAATTAAAAAATTTATTATTATTTACCTACAGCAGCAACAAAGAATAAAGGCTATGGAATCATATGGCCTACGGGGGGGGTGTTTGTTAGTGCATTAAAAGCAAACTGACGGACAAGTATACTCTGCAAAGCTGAGGACACTTTTCCTATAAAATACAATTGCTGCTGGCACTGCTTCAGATCTTTTGCATTTCTTCACATATTCCCAGCCAAACAAGACAAGACTTCATAAATACCTAGGTGAATTGAGATGCAACAGAAAAGAAGGGGCTAACAAAGCAAAGTCTATTCCACCTCTACACACCCGAAGACTGGTGAAGCAGAGCTCAGACTAGTTATTTTCCAGGAACTGGCAAGAATCAGCCATCTTTCCCAGCTTCAGTTGCCCCGGGTTAATGCAGAGAGTTCAGTGTTAGGAGGACCTAAACTATCCTGAAGCATAAAGCAGTGTTGCTGGAAGCCAGACATAACTCTGAATCAATGTAAAATTCAAAGCCTTCCTGCTCCATGAGTAGGGCAGAGTATGTTGTTCCATTGGAAATTTGCATTCATTCTGAGTTGAAACTTGGTCTTTGCAAATCACTTCACTGAAAAGTGTCATCACAGCCTGTGAGTGGCAATATCTACTGCATCTAGCCTTTTTATGCATAGCACGAGACTGAATGTTACATGCCTTTGGACCTTGGGTGCAGATGAGATTGGTGCTGACCCTGTCTTGCTGTCTCTTGTGGGATCTGCTGTAAGAAGCAAAGGCACACAGTACCTTTAATCCTGCAAAGAGAATATGCTCCCTAGGTGCACTCAGGGAAGGGAGATGGAAGAGGCAAGAATAGGGAGGGAGGAAGTATGCAGACGCCTAATAAAAACACAAAGCTTTTCTAGCATATCAGTGACCAAGATATCATTGAGAGGACCAGGGAACAGAGGCAAGGCAGATCTCAAAGCCTCAGTAGTCTTGTGTGTCTGCCCTATTTTTTAACATAAAACATAAAAGATTTCTACAGAAGAGCACCCAAGGAAAAATAATCTGGCTGTAAAACCACTCATCACCTCCCTGTGGCCACCTGGCTCTCAAACTAGGTAAGAAGTGCTGCAGAGTGGACCCAGTGGCCCAGCCAAGTCAGAAACATTCACTTCCTTGGCCACTTGACCAAGTATATTGAAATGACTGCCTCTAGCAGCATGACCAAACCCCGACAGCACAGAGTTCAAGCGAGAAGAAGAGGTGGAGGCACTGCAGAGCTGGAAGGTGAGAGCTTGCTCCTGCTAGACAACTGGAAGGGCGACTGAAGGGGTTTATCTCACAGCACTTTATGAAAGCAAAACCTATTAATGCCTTATGACTACCAAATCTGTGCAATGTCAGTGAAACAGTGAACACCTCATTGTCCTAGCAATAACAAAAGGGGTAAAAAGGAAATGTGATTTTATATTTTGGGGTCCTTACCCTAGATTGTTTAATTTGCTGCTATAATATTCTTCCCTAACAAAACTTTAAACCAGACCAGGGAGTTTAATTTTAATTTGTCACATTCTTTTTGCAGAATTTATTCAATTATTTTTCCCATCAATTAAGAAGATTTATGATTATGTTTTCTATTATGTGATCATGTTTGTCAAGTAAATTATTCATTAGTTTTCCCTCAGACAGCAAATTATTTGTGAAACATCATTTTCCCTTTTGTTTTTCAACTTGTTCAGACTTCTAAAATGGTGACAGAGTTTATGTATTTGATGATAGATATGCGAATTTGTCTTCTTTATAATTCTTTATAATTTTTACATAGAAAATACACTTTTTATAGGTTATCAAATTTATACTTAAGTTCAGTTGAACTCAGTAGTGGACACATCTAAGACCCCAGCTTTAGTCTAAGTTATTATCACGTATTATGTTCTACAAAGATGAAGTATAGTTTGATGTTAGGTGGCATGCGATAGTTCAGTAGTCTAACCTTAAACATAAAGATTTGAAATACCATTGAAGAAGGAGTGGACCCTAACTGTCAACTTGCATAATGATTACCCTAAGACGAGGCTACTGACCCAGTTTTCATTTCATGACTCCCATACAGAGACTCCTAGAGCATTGAATAATAGAGATTGAAAGACATGTTCACCTGCAATACTGTGGTAGTTAGGATGATCTTGAATTTTCAGTGTCCTGATTTAAGTTGCTGCCTCAGTCAAGTGGTGGAGGATCTGTGTGTAGATTAATATCTACAAGATATGTGTATATCTACAAGATACAGCTGCAAGACTAATATCATTGGACTGTTGGCAGCAATGAACCAAAATGTCCATCCCTAGATTGCCTTTAATACAATTGCTGATCTATTTTGTGGAACTCAGCAATGCAAGGTAAGAGGGAGGGGCCATATAAGGTGATGATGGTAAATCTAATTTGCCCTTTGCATTGATGTAAACTGTGCTGAGCTCCCAGGTAGTGGTAGGGTGCTAACTTGCTGACAAAGTGAAAAAGTGGCCTAGTACAAATAAATCAGAAATGAAGAAAAAGAAAATGGCTGGAATCAGTTGTGCCTATTCTGCATGTGATTGATGCTCAAAGTGTGTTCCAAGCCCCAAACCTTTTCAATCATTTAGCTGTTTCAATTGTTCTTGCTACAGCTATTGTTTTTCTGTTCCTTCATGGTGATGTTTTGCAATGGCCTTAGTCTGTTTTTAACCTCTACTGCTATGGAGTTTATCTCCAATGCTCATATGAGAATGTTAAAAAAGTATGACATGGGTGTGCATGTGGAAATGATCTGTAATCTTTAGCCTGCAATAGCAAAACTCTCTTATCTCAGAATGAGGGAGGAGGGAATGAAATTGGATTTCCTGCTCCTCGTGGCAGTTTCTATAGCTGTAGTGTGGTAGACCCATCGGGTATGATGCTGCACAGCTAACCTAAGCTGCTTTTCTAATTGGGGGCAGCTGCCAGTTTCTCTTCAAAACTCTTCACATCACACAGATGTGAAAACTATGTATAAAATTTGTACTTTCTTTTTTTGTTTATCATTTTCTGACTCACCTCATGTAAAATTTTCTCAATATTTGTGCCTCACAAGAACACACACCAAGTAATTAAGAAAAAAACTCTGGTTCTTTACAGGAACAATAAAAGCAGCATTACTGCAGTTGTGACCTTAGATTTTGGCTGGACAGATAGACCAAGAGCAGATGATATGTTTGGAAATAATTGACAGTGAATTGACTATGTACAAGGAGTCTTGAAAGTACTGTAATTCAAAACAGACACTGTCTTAACCCAAACTCTCATCAACACACTCGGTGCATTGGCATAATAGGAGCAATCAGATAATTGTGCAGTGGAACGTGAGACAGGAAAGCTGCAGCTTATCTGCTTGTTGGAGGCAACTCAGTCTGGTGCAATACACATTCTCCTTTCTGTTTCTTGACACAATGTCTTTTGGGGCTTGTAAATGTGAGGAATGAAGAAAGTGCATCTCAGTCTAGATGTATGTCCCAAACTAATGTATTCCCTCCCTTCTCGCCTTCTCAAATTATCCTTACTTTCACTTGTGTGAGGTGAGAGTGAATCCTTTGGCTTATTCCTTCTGTCTCATGCTATTTATTGAGAGTGAGAGCCTTCCAACCTTTTTATTGCTCTTTTGTGTTGCTATGGCAATGGTGAGGCCCATGCTTCTTGTCTGGTTAAATGTACTTTTAATTGCTTCAATAAATATGCTTTAAAAATATACAGCGAAGGCTGTTGTTAATATTATAGTTATGTTACATCACATTTAATAAAGCAGGTAAAAATAAATGTTAGTGAAAACTTTTCTTTAAATAGATTTGAAGCTGGTGATTTAGCTTTCAGCACTCCACCTTTTGGGCTGTGGCAGGGCTAATTGTTTTGGGTAAACACTTGTCTTCAGCTGAAGCCATGGGTAAATAGGATTGGGAAGATCTGCCTTTGCCATCAAATTCCTTTCCGTAAGATTACAGATTACTGTAAAATAGACATTTAGCCTAGAGTGATGCACAGAGCATCTGAATCACATGATGTTCTAGAAAAACACTCGGAACATAGTTCAAAATCCTCTAACAAAATTAAAAAGTTCATGTGCAGAGTGATGTTAGGAAGAGGGCAAGAGATAGGGCTATTGCTAACGTTCTGTATTTTCATTATTATCCTACATTATAAAGAACAGGGAAAGCATGTGGCATGGCAATGAAATGTATTTTTAAAGGCCTCTGGGAGAACATTTTAGTGGCTACTGCTTTTGTTCTTTTCACATATGAAGAGTGAAATATGAGTTGGAGTAGGGGGCGCAGTTTCATCTTCTGACAAGGCACTGAAGAGACTGGCAGTGGACCTATGCACTCAGTCTTTATATCCAGTATTTTTTCCTAACATTGAATTGTGGGAAGGGACAGAAAAAAGCTGCAAATTGGTTTGCAAGTAGGAGAAAACATCCTGCAGTGAAAAAGCTACAGTCAGCATGTTTGGATTATTAAAAAAGCTTTAGAGGAAGCTTGGACAGAGTGAATAAATATCTTCCCAAAGAGAAAATACCAGATACCCAAAGGGCCTTTTATTTAGCAGAGAGAGGACTTAAGACCAAGCACATTCAAATTGGATATAAACCAGATTATTAAGCTTGAAGACAGACTAATCAGACACAAAGAGAGTCTCCAGCAAGTCTCCATATGAGGACCTTTCTAGAGAAGCCATTCCAGTTTTGCACGAGCTGATGGGCAAAAAGTGTCAGCAGAAGGGAAAATTGTACAACATTTTATATACAGATATACCTACACTATGTTTATTTGCTCACATAAGCACACACACATAAAGGCAGAAGTGATGACATTAATTCTTTCTGGCTCTAGACTCCAAGACAGTCATCTGTGTGGTGGTACAGAGTTTGTTGTTTATGAACTTCTTACAGAAGACTCCTTAAAATAAAAAGGGTAGAAACCAATTATAAGTTTTGTTGAAACCAATTATAATTTTTGTTACTAAAGCTCTGTTAGATTCTAAAGCAATTATAAAAGAATTTGAATTTTGAATGTAAGTGTAGAGTGGTTTGCCTTGATATGCGAAGGAAACGTGGTTTCTAGTAATGTAACAAGGATGGCAATTAAACCTTGCAGTGCACAAAATGTTTGTAAACAAGATAAAGAATGTGTTTTGATTGCAAAGGTCTTTATATGCCATTAGTGAATTCTGCTTGAGTTTTGAAAAGTTTAACATGACTACTGTTTCTTGGAGGATGTATAAAATACAAGTTTTAACCAATAGATGAATGCATACTAAGTAGTTGAAATAATGAACCAGAGGATACTGTGTACAAATGTGTATGTAAGTCTCATATTCTGGAGAAAAAAAGTTCAGAGAAAGGTTTCATCAGAAGAAGAAATTTTACATCTCTTCAACACCTTTTTGCTAATGCAAGTACTTAAAAGTATAAGAATTATACTTTTGGTTTTGAGAGAAGTTTAATTTCATTTATCATTAGCTATCAATAAATAATATATTTATATAAATATGTTTATATAGATAAATATTAAAAAATATAAATTTCATTTCTGCAACGTGTTATTTCTCTGTCTTGGTCATGTCCAAGTTTATTAACTGAAATGAAATAAAAACGTTAAACTTACTTTATTCTGCAAAACTACAGTGTTTCCTATGGCAATTTAATAATTTTTTTGCTTTCCAAGGCTTTAGCACTGTTAATCTTGAATAATTCTTAGGATCTGGTGATATTATAATGTAAAAGCAAAGTTAACCAGTTTAAAAAGTTTTAATGTGAAAGCATACATCATCTGTTATAATAATTTAATATTTTTTATATTACCAGTTAGAGGAAGGGACCTAGTTAATGAGCCATTTCAGGTGGCTTGCCAACTTGAAGGCTGATTGTGCTTTCCCATGGTGCTGGCTGCAGCCTTGGCAGCAGTAGAGGAGGTGGTGTGGCTCCATCCTCTGCTCCTGTGGGAAGCGTAACTCCTCTGTCAGTGCACTGTTGCCAGGTAAGGGTTGGGACAGCTAAAAAGAGCTATGTATGACCCACCTCAGGATCCCCAGCATGAAAGAGATGTGTGAAGATGCAAAGGGTACCTGTCTCTGTTAAAATGATCTAACGTGATGGCTGCAAGTAGTTAATGTTGCATTGAACAGTGCTACTTTGATGACTGTGACATGAGCTATTTAATTTGCACTGAATCATTGCCTTGCAGTTGCATCCTAATCCCTAAAACCAATGAGTGTCTAATAAATCACAGGAACCAAAGTGGCAGGTAAATCCAGTGGCTACTTTAGAATTTGCAGTACACTCTAATCCTAGTAAAACAATTCTGAAACAGGTTGAATAATTAATGGTCAATGATTCTGAGATATATTTTATCTGTCTTTCAGTTTCAGCCTATCAAAACCTTGGGAGCTTTTTAGACTTATCTTTTATTACCAATAATTTCATGATTCCTTTCTCTCAGTAATTTTTGTTCTGTCATATAGACGAGATTGCATATCCTTTGATGATGGATTCAGGAGTAATAACAGTCTATATGTATTAAAATGAAGTATACCTTTAATGATGAACGGCTCTACCTGGTTAAATCTCTGCTTTCCTCTGAATTATGTTAATCTTTGTGATTTGTCCCTGTACATGATGCTCAACATCACAACTTTTGGGACTCAACTATATGAACTGCATCCATTCTTTTTTTGATGGCAGACCTTCACTGCTACTGTTTGTTATAATTTCTTCATTTGATCCATGTTTGTAAACTGAAACTTGAAGCCTGATACCAACCTTGTCTGTTCAAAGAGGTTTCCATTTTGTGAGGTTTGAGATGGCTACTGCAGATGTCTAAACAGAAAACAAGACTTGAGCACCTGGGTTCAGTTTCTGCTAAAGACACTAGAAAAGCCTGCTCTTTCTGTGGGCTTGTGATCATGAGATTAGACAATTTGATGTGCAGTTGCTTGGATACTTGCAGAATACTTTTACAGAGCTGTTACCTTACTGAGAAATATTTATTCATCAAAATATTCTGTAAGAGAAGACTTTGTGAAAGTCAAATCTAAACCAAGAGGACTGAGAAAGTCTCCATAAGCCATTAATTATTTTTGAGGTGTAACTTGCAGTGGATAGTGCCCTGTGTCACAAACATAATGCCTGCAAACATTTGTTGACTGCTTGGGTAGGAGCCTGAGTGCAGCTGAGGACTCTCTGGGCTATGGCAATTGAAGGTTATGATCCCCTTTCTACTGACCCCAGGGAGTGGGCTGGGGGCAAGGTGAGATGCACCGGAACCAGTGCAGTCCATGCTGCTGTGTTCATATTAAGAGTAAACAGAAGATTTGGTTCTCTGGAGGTTTTACTCTGATACTATTCACTGACATAAAATTCACTTAAATAAAGCACTCCCCTCCCCAACTTATATTAAATTTTTACCACTTTAGTACAATTTCTCTTGACCACTGTCATGTCTCATGAGACAGGGGAGGGGTGCCCAGCCCTTAGAGAGGGGAGATTTTCTTGATCCTTAGTAATTTATTTGTTTGTCACTGCCCTAAGGAAGCTGAAACCCTTACGTCTGATCAGTCTGTCAGCACCCCTTAAGGGGGATTCTTCACCAAACAGATTCACAATATAAGAGGGGGATTTGATTGCCCTTTTTGGGGAGGGTTGAGCCAACAGCATAAGGGAGACTTCTCAGTGGGCCTTCCCAACATGTTAGCTGCTGCCAGCAACTTCTAACACCTGTAAAGAAATCACTCTAACAGTTTACAGAATAACACTGTTAATACAAATTGTGACAGGTTAATAAGGTTTGTAGTTTGTCAGTGATAGTGTCTCACTGCAAAAACATATTTATACCAGTACTACAAAGCAGGCACACACACAAGCTCTAATACAAAGCAATCCACTAATATACTATAGAGCAAGCACAAGCTACAGTTCTAAAAGCAGCATTTAGTGCACATAGAATATGGTTCTTACCCAATAAGCATCCCTATAGCAGGGGAAGACAGGTTCAGCCTGTCAACTGGTTCCAGCAGATTCAGTGGAATCTTCCTCGAATTTCCCCCCTGACCCCAACTTACTTTTATACTATTTCTTTATGTTTAGGGGGAGTTTGAGTGAATTTAGTCATAAGTTTTTAATTGGGTAGTCATCTTTGGCATCTATTTCCCTTGGTGGACAGATACTGTTCAGTCTTTGAACTAAAAAGTGTCACCACGCTCCTCTCCCTGCTGGATGTTTATGGATGGAGGTCACGGTGCTTCCGCACTGCTCCCCTCCTCCATTCCATCCCCTGCAGCAGGTGCTTATCATTGTTTAGTGAACCTTTGTGGGGCATGTCAACCATGTTCTATGAGGGGAGCAGCAGCTGCATTTCACCCTCTAAATATTAGTGTCCTCTAATTTTTAACCCTATCCATTGTTCCACAGTCATGTATTTTAACATAGTTTTACTATTCTTACCCTTCAACTTCTTCATTATTAACAGTCACATTTCAGCAGCCATGTCACACTTAGCCCTTTTTACCACAAACCCTCCCCTTCTCCCCAGAACCCAGAAGCTCTTCTTTCCTATTTCTTTCTGCTACCCTATTCTAATAAGTAAACCAACACAAAATGTTGTTCTTCTTGGACTGGACGTTAATATCTTCTGATGCAAATTAGCACTCCTGAATATCTTGGTGCAAGTCACACCAGCCCAACATAAAACTGGGCTGTGGAAACTCCTGTTGCTAAGCAGTGTTTTTGCTAGACATTACACATTACCGGAGATAGGTACTATGCTCCGGGCAGACAAGATGGCACTGTGTGTGGGTCCCAGCTCCCTCTCTATGAAGTGCAAGAGAAATATATGATTTAAATAAGATGAATACTAATAATCTGGCAAGGCTGAGCAACCCTGAAACAGAGAGCTGTGGTTGCACTTGACTACAAAAGTTTGTTCCAGGTGGATCTGATGCCCCTCATCCTATCACCAGCCCAGAGAAATCTAGTGTTAGTGTTATGTGTCAATTCTAGCTGTAGTATCTATACTTGAAATCAAACAAAAGAAACAAACGCATCCTCTTCCCCCTAGACACCTCTATTATGGCACTGTCTTTGGCTGAGCTGTAAGACTAGAGATCCAGACAAAAACATCTATTAACATTCTGAAGGCACATTTGTTAACTGCAGAACTATTTCACTCAGTACCATGACTAAATTATTTTTATACAAATTACATTGTTTCCCTAATCACCTCAGGTACTTGGAAGACTTCCTACTTTTCTGCATCACACTGTCAGGTACTACTCAGAAAAGCTTCACACCAAATTTACTTTGGAAGATGTCTGGAGTAAAAGGCCACTATTTCAACCTGTTCTTATGAGCCCACCTGCAAGGCTTTTGCTGTCTGGAACCTTGTTGGTTTCTTAGCTCATGTTTGATATGATGCAAAACTTGTAAGAATAGCTTGTGTTTTTCTAGCACCTGCAGCACATTAGACTGGATTTAGTCATTACCCTGAACTCTTGCCTATATCTAATATGGAGATGCAGATGGACAGCTCATGCCAACATTCATAGGGCTGTTATGTTAAACAGGTACCGAGGTGCTGGAGTGAGGTGTGTCAAGGCAGATCAGTTTATACAGCCTGCAATATGCATCGTTGCCCTTTCACTTGGGCACCGTGGCTTCAGGCAGGGACAAGGTATTTCCTTGGCTTCAGGCAGGAATTAGGTGTTCTCTTTCTTCCTGTTTTTGTTGACTTATACAAACTTAAGATTCTTGAGTTATTAAGTTAATTTCAACACAAGTATCCTGATTTCTAGATAAAAAACTCAAGCACCAAAGCAGACCCTGCAAAGATTAGCTTATGATTTAGCAGAATGCTGTCATTTCTCTTGAAGGATACATACAAAACCAGACTCCCAACACTTGAATCACTATACTGCCTACTGTACAGAGGGAGATGTTTTCTATCCCTCCTTTTGTAACAAACCTACTGTGGAGCAAAGAGCACAAAAAACCCCCATAAAGTTACAAGGCAAATTTCTTTGAGGCCACTAAAATAGCTGTGAGAGGACTTGTAGAACAACCCAAGGAGTAAAGACTAGATAACAGAGGGTGTAGAGAAGATGGAGTCAGGCTCTTTACAGTGACAGGACATGACAAAACAGTGGCAGTTCATCTGAATTCAGACCACATTTATCAGACTGGGTTCTGTAAGGTATCTAGTTGTGGGAGATGTTAGGCTTTGCACAACAGGCTCAGGAAGAACATATAGATATTGTGACGCTGAGGGCAGTTGAGATTGCAGAACCTCTGCTCTGTTGTAAAGGGTAATTTAACTGCTGATAGCAAGAGGCTGGTTTGTATTTTTTCCTCATCCTCTTAGTTAGAGGCACCTATTTTATACACCAGACAAGTAAAAGAAAAAATCTGTGCTAAATTGCCTCAAAATATCATACCTCTAAAAAGCACAGTTGACATTCCTGCAGAAAAGTATGTTCTAGGCTAAGACTCCAGATTTCCTTCCCTCTCAGCCCTCTGCTACTTTAACCATGAGATGATTCAGCCATTCATTGCCTAAAAACACCCTATAGCAAAAGTTTTGTGTTACTCACTGGCAGCAAGTGCTGAGATCTGAATGCTGACAATGCTTTTAAGGGATAGCCTAGCTACAAAGGCGTATCACAATGTCTTTGGAGATTTATCTTGGATATGGAAAATAGGATGGTCTGGGAACCTGGATTGACCCATTTATGGAATGGAAAGGAATTTGTGATTGAGAGATTCACATACAGGGATATAAGCGTAGCTCTGTATTCTAATGTGAACGAGTAAACAGTCAGCAGTATAATAATCTGTAAGGCATTTGATCCCAATAAACCATCTTAATCCTCAGGGCTATTCTGGCAGTAAGAGATAACTGCACAGAAGCAGAAATGTTCTTAGCATAAACCTCACGTATTTATGTTTACTGTGCATGTTAGACAGTTACAGACTCTTCTCCCCTCCTTCCCAAAACTGATGAGCACTTCATCTGTACTGTCTGCTAGCTCCCTACTTCACTAACAAGAGCCTTTTAATTTGGATTTTTATTCTTTCCAGCAAGGGCTAAGACAAAAGGAAAATCAAATCACAGAGAAATGCTTGGGACTGAAGCTCCCCTACTGGCATGCCCTCTGCTTCAATAAAGTTTCACTACAGATTTTGGTTTTAGTAGCCGTACATGTGGTCATGTGCTTTGTGGGAGGATACATTTCCACATCTCTGCCCTTAACAAGCCTCTGAGCTGAATGTTTTTGTGGCTGTCTCCTGGCTGCCGCATTGTCTTCATTGTTGTCTGCATTGCAGACAAAGGGCTACAGCTCAGAAATGCAGAGGCAGTGAAGTGCTAAAAGTTAATTAATTTGTTGTCATGACTAAAGACTGAATGATACTTTTGAAAGGGTGAGAGCAAGAGCACATCCTACCTCCAAAAATGGGTAGTGTCACTGTGGGTTATGTGACCATATGTTTGCCCCACTCAGGCAAAGGCATTAGTTAAAGCAGAGCACAGATGAGCTGCAGCTGCTTGCTATTCAAGGCACAGGGCTGTGAGGTTTCTTCTTTAATTTATTTATTTTTTTTTATAATCTTCAAGCCAGCACTTGTTCCTCTACTATTGGAGTCCTGGCACCTAAAGACACTTCATCCCTATCTGGTATCTCATGAACACGTCAGTGCAGACATGTAGGACCTGCTGCTGCTGGTTTAGTGCTAGTGCTCTGCTGGCCTAAACTGTGAGGCAGAGATGAAATGGGGACTATTATTTACAGCTCAGAAATTTTCGAATAAAGATGAAAATTGTTCCATAAGCTTTTTTTCATTGATCAATTAGTTTGCAAAATCTTTCCTTGTTACATGGGTGAATGGCCATTTGGTGCCAGGCTTTGACTCAGTTCAAGGTTGTAAGTTGAAGCCAATTTTTTCCCCCTGACAAATGACAATATTTCTTAGGTTAAGACTCACTAGCACAAATACCATGTAATGGCATTAAAATACTAGACATGTATTTGTGTTGTGGAATCTTCAAGGTTTGTACCTGAAATTTGAGTTCCCCTCAGTTATGCAAATGACAGTGCATGACAGCAAAAACATTATCCTAGCTGGGATCTGCTTTAAGTGGGACAAAACAACCACTTTGCATCTGTATTTCACATTTAGTGATAGCTTGAAATTGCTTTTTTAAAGCAAGCATTTCTAGTTCTACTTCATATTGTTTGGCAAGGACTTGTAAGAATTTTGGCTTCAACAAAGCTATATCTGCACAGGTGCTACTGTAAAAAATGATCCTTAGCATATGGGATACATTATATCATACTATTGATTGAGAAGTTGAGGAGTAAAGTATGGATTCTTTAACTTACGTGAGGAAATCCAGGCATGGGACTGCAGCTGGCTTCAGAATTGCACATACTTTCCCTTTACCTCTTTTGTTGATGAGTTTGTTCTACATTTCATTAAAGTGCTGCTCCAATGCTCTCTGAAATCAGTGGCAAAGCATTTCTTAACTTCAGTGGTATGTGCTCAAGCTGCAATATATCTTAGTGCTAAATAGTAAAGTATTATATCTGGTGTGTTCACCCTGGATGTGTATGTCAGGTGGAAGAGCCCATGCTTATGTTAAATGCAACTGTCGTGTTGATGGATTTGGCTTACATTTAACCAGATACACTGGATATGCAGTTTATTTTCTTTCATTTTGCCAAGAAAATGGGTCAATGAAGAAGAAATAATATGCAATCAGATATGAAAAATAAGAATTTTAAATCTACTTGTAGGTCCCTTTCTGCAGAATAAATCTTGACATTATGGTCACTTAAAGTAAATCCTGGTTTTGAGGGCCCAGAAACCTCAGGAGAACAGAGAAGCCTTTGAAGTGCTTGAGAGTTTACTATACACTCAATTCTTGTGTTAACAAGGCTTTGAGGGAGCAGAAATAGTCCTCCAAAAAAATCCCTTTTTACCAAGTAAGCCTCTGCAGTGCATACCATCATTGTTATTCTTTATGATCATAATGTGGCTAATGTTAAAAAAATAAATCTGTGAACACCAGGAGGTAAAGCAAAAAAGAGAAAATTCAAACTGTTTTAAAAGCAAAACTTGCAGAGATTCAGAGATTTATGGAAAGGGAGCGCTCTTTGTTTACTGTAAGGAAGTTTTGCCATTAGCTTCAAAGGAAGTTTTAGTAAGTTCTGAATGTTTGTAATAGTTATGACTCAATTTATCTTTGTTATCTAAAATCTTGGCAACACTATGCATTTCAGTGCAGACTGTGAATGATAACAATCAACTTCAACTCCCACTGACCCAGGAGTCGAAGGGCTGTGGTATAGCATTTAGTCTTACTGACTATAATTATATGTAATAAAATTCTGTTGTCATTGATGTTATCGTAATTTGTATAAAAAGTTGTTTGTAGCAAGATATTACAGATGCAGGCAATCTTCAGGAGTTCACAAGACGGTAAAGTTAGACTCTGGCAGATTAGAAGTTGCTTTTGGTGTTCAAATGCATGCATATGCCTCTGTTTTTACCAGGATGTATAAAACTAGGACATTTTAAATAAACAGTTGAAAACCTAATAGTTTCCATTTTTAAATGTTCCTTTCTTAGTTTAAAAATGTTTTTTTCTCTATTTAGAAGCTCCTCTATTCACGCCATTTGCTTTAAGTTTTCTGACAGCCAGCTCTTGATTTGGAGAAGCTAATGTTAACGGGAGGACTGGATGTGTTCTACCTCTGGCAGCACCACAGTGTGCTTTGGAGGCATGAGTAAACAGTGGGAGAGTCTGGAAGCCTTGAGGGCTAATCTTTTTACAGCCATGGATTTTCTATATAACCACAGGCAAGTCTCTTTGTCTTAGTTTATGTCCTTGCATAGGGGAGATATTGGTATCACCTCACAAGGGAACCATGGATGTAAATTAACGTTTGTGAGTCAGGGAACAGGCAGACATGAATAATCATATGATGAAAAAGAAGTGGTAGAAATCAAATACTTAGAGAGTTCAAACAGACCTGCTGGAATAGAATTCTGCATAGTACCAGTAAACTCTAGTTCATAATGCATGTGGAGAAAAGGGCTTGAATCAAGCTACATAAAGAGTCTTAGCCCCGGTACAGCTCGCTCCATACATTCTTAGTTTTGGAAATCAAAATCCTGTTCTTTACCTACTGCTTTACTGGGTGCATGACTGTGCACTGCATGCAGGATCTGTTTTTCCCACTTCATTTATTCTTACAAATAGCCCTTGGAAACTGCTCCTCAGAAGGGGGTTCCTCATCACCCTGTGAGTGATCTTTCCATCATCTCTTTCCCCCCTGTACTAAAGGCTTGCTGTTACCATCACTTGATAGTAGTAACAACTTTAAATTACTGGGACAAACTATAAGACAAAGAACTGTGAGAACTATCTGCATCAAGGAGGTCATGCAGATACAATTACCGATGGTTTACAGAGCCTCTACTTTTCCCATTTCCACTTTCATTTCTATGGTTTTGTTGTCCAGTGTTTTAACACTTTATGTAACTACTCTTGAAATCCACATGATGAGTGAATATTTTCACGGTGTTCCAAATATACATATATGTATATATAATACTTTTCCCATGAGTTTAATTTTCCATGTGCATCAGCCAAAGCTGTTAAGCATAGGGCCTGGCTTATGAGCCATTGAGGAAAAGTGTGCCTAAGGTTTTCCCAGCTGTTTGTTCAGGATTTTGCTGACCCATGTGGATATTGCCCCTT
The DNA here is from genome assembly GCF_001604755.1 of Lepidothrix coronata. NCBI lineage: Eukaryota > Metazoa > Chordata > Aves > Passeriformes > Pipridae > Lepidothrix > Lepidothrix coronata. The sequence goes on from NW_016690223.1 coordinate 5,744,120, forward strand.
CGTTGTCTTCTGTGAACAGGCAGACAAAAGAGAAGCATGGAGTAGTAGATGAAAACATGGAGTAGAAGATGAAAACTCTTGCTGAGTGGCTTTAGGTTGCACTTGGTGGCAGAAGTGCAGGTTTGTGCTTCTGTTAGGTTTTTACAAGGTATGGAAATGTGCCAAATTTTTTTTTTTTGTCTGCTTCAATTGAATTTAAGGAAACAACATGCTCATGCAGCTTCATCCTAGCATGCTGAATTGGATTTCTCTCCAGTCAATTTACAGCAGATCTGAGCCATCTCTCATTTTTACTCCCCCCTAAAAGCAGGTGAGTTATACAAACCTCATATAAGAGAGAGAGAGCAGAACCTTGTCCACCACTTGCCTACACCATCTGGTACTGCAAAAGACCAAGCAATTAACACTAGCTAATTAACTTTATCTGACTACTACACTGAAACGGCCTCAATTTTTAAAAATGTTTATATAATTCATTTCCTCTGTTTTTAATAAGAATTAGCCACCTCAATATCTTTAGCAATTAAGCCTTTTTTCCAGCTGTATGCAGTCCAACATAATCTCTTCGGTGCGCTCTTTTCCTCTCTCATGCAATCCATGTGCCGAAATTATAAATATCAAATCCCTGCAGACCAACCATTTACTGAAAATTTACCTTGAATGGCACTGTATTTGCTGATCTGTGAAAGACAACATGAACAGGCTCTCCAGAGAAATGAGGTTATCAGGAACATTTGGGGACAGGAGATATCTCACTATGTGCAATGTGTACTGTCTGAAGAGGAAACAGAGTGTGAAAGCTTGCTACGCATAAGGCAGTGTTTTACCAAATTGAATAAGAGGTTCTAATTTTTTTCTTAAATAACCCAACAAATGTTGCTACTGTGGGGGAAACTTTCACCAATAAAGAGTAAGAATCAGCCAAGACCCTGTACTCCAATCTCCTTCAGTTATCATGACACCCCAGGTTGCAATACTTCTTTACCACCTTGGCAAACCCGCTCTCAGAGCTCAGCTAGGGTCCCATCTAGTGAGCTGAACAGCAGGCAATAGTCTTTTTTCCTTGTGCTAGTACTTCTGCTAACCCAAGAAGATCCAATGAGGCCGACAGCTGGAAGGCAGGTCTTGTTCCCATTCCAATTCTTTGTCGCCACTTGTATGTGTGGAGGGAAAGGCAGTGATTTGTTCTACCATATGAGAAACATCTTCTAGGGAGTCAGGGCCAGCCTTGGCAGCTCGAGAGGATGTATGATAAAATAGGAGCAGCTGCATGTGACTGTTTTCACAGGGCACTTGACAGAACTTTGTGATCTTGCACACTGATAGCATTAAAATCTCCCTAAAAGTAACATGCTTAGCTTTGGCTCTAATTGTCAAGTCACATTTATTGATTATAATTCATGTTTTTTTGCCTTTCTTGGGAGTAATCACCACTTTATGATTGAAGATACTTCCACTATGGATACTTCCACTACTATCCTTCCCATTATGGGAAGGATATTTGTCTTTTAATCATTATTACAAAACTGTCTGATCAATATGTTCTTACTTCTTGGGGAAGAAAAACAGCCTGGCATAGCAACTGCAGAGGGGACCAGCATCTCTGCCCTCCCTCCCAGACCAGAGGCATGGACAGAAATATCTGGAAAAGGAACCAGCACTGAAGTTGCTTTTCACTAGTCCTTTTCTGCAACGCTAGGACTGGGAAGGCTAGAGCCCATCTGTTAGATCTTCGTGACTTGCCTCAGCACTTGTAAAGAACATCTGCAACTGTGCAATAAGTAGAGATGTGCTGAACAGTTTGGAAGAATAGAACTAAGCATCTAAGAGAGGGATCTTCAAAAAGTAATACAGTAAGTGGGATGTTACCAGTAGAAAATGTTGGGAAGAGGAGTAGTTGCAAGCCCTGGTCCTTGAAAAGAGCTATATCCCTAGCACAGTGATGGTGGTAAGGCAATTGTGTCTGCTCCAGATTTTGCAGATACTGGAGTGAGTCCAATAAAGAGCCATGAAGATGAATAAGTGATTGGAGCATCTGTTGCACAAGGAGAGGCTGAGAGAGCACGGACTGCTCAGCCTGGAGAAGAGAAGGCTTACGGGCAATATGTATAAACACCTGAAGGGAGGTTGTAAAGAAGAGAAAGCCAGGGTCTTTTCAGTACCAGAAAGTACCCAGAATAACAGTAAAAGGGAATGAGAATAAATTAATAAATATCAAATTTCATCTAACCACAACAAAAATTGCTTACAATGAGGGTGGTCACACAGAGCAGTTTGCCCAGAGAGATTTTGGAGTTTACATGTGGAGATATAAAAAACCTAAATGGACATAGTCTTGGGCAATTTACTGTAGCTTACCCTGCTTTGGAGTGGTAGTGCTTGGACTACATGATCTCCAAGGATCCCTTTCAATCTCAATGATTCTATGATCCTGAGATGAGCCAAAGAGACACAATAATCCTAAGCCTTTCAGGCAGCAATGAAACCTCCTTTCTGCCATTTTCATTTAGCCTAAGTGATAAAATGATCATTAGGTGACAGACAAAATGAAAAAAAAGCCAGAGGGTGAGGGTAAATCAGGTTGAAATTTCTTGCTTCACATAATACTTCATAATGATGTGAAGTATAACAGGTTTTGAGAGAAGCATTGAGAAAAAAATATTTTTTCAAAACACAAACTGCTTGGTGATAAGGAAATTTTCTTCAATGTTAGAAGGGTTAATTAGGTTTAGACCTAGATCTCCCACATGCCAACTGACTGCTCCAGCACTGGAAATATTAGGCATCAGTCATCACCCAGGAATTTAATGATTTTAGGAGTGAAAGAAGAGTGGAGTTTAGACGAGAATCTGTGCATTTGATACTTGTGAGAATCTGTAAATTGCTAGACTATGATTCAGAAAAGAACTGAAAACAGTAAAAGAACATCACATATATATACACATACATATTCTCACCTATGAAAACATATGAGCAAAAACAATGTAGAAAAATCACAGGGAATACCTTAACAATCATTTTATCCTGAGTCCAATTTGGTTGTAAATGAAACCTGTGGAAAACACTGCTCAAAAGACCGGTGGATTCCACCTAGAGGGAAAAAAAAGGTGAAGTCATCCTCTGTTGAAGAATGAAAGGGCTGTGAAACTCTCATTTGGCTGACCTCCAGATGCCTCTAAAATTAAAAAAATCTTGCAGGTAGCTTGGGAAGATCGAGTCTGAAAAAAACTCCACACTACTACTGCGAGCTGAATTTCTGCACAGCTTGCTAAAGCAAGACAGAATATTGGCAATTTTGCCTGATGGCCAGAATCATAATAGACTATTATTCCCTGTAGGAAAACAAGGGACAGTCAGTAGCTGTAGTCGGGGTTTTGGGATGCTCAGGGCCAATCTGGAAGGAGGCTAACACTCAGACTGTCTACTTTAGGTATCCAAGTTTGATCCCTAGTGCACAGCACCCAAAGTATGTAAACTATGTTCCTTAGGTAGTACGTGGAAGTCATAGATAAATTCAGAGGACCTAAGACAGATCTTCATATAAAATGATGTGAACATTTTTCTGCATCAAATTGGCTGTCCAAATCCCCAAAAGGATTCAGCTGCTGCAGCACATCAAACACAGACTCCTGGCCAAAGAAGAGGAATCCAGAATCCTATAAACATCATGGGAAGAGCTACACACTTCAGAGGGAGCACATAAGAAAAAAGGCAGTACATAAGAAAGGGCATACTAAGTCAATATCCTAGGTATGCTTTTATCTGAGATGACTGAAACCCATATTCCAGAGAACTGAGGTGGCGGTAAGGGACAAGGGGCTGGGAGTGGTGTGAGACAGACCCCAGACTCAAGCTGAATTTATATCCCCGCAAAGGAGAGAAATAAGATTCACTGGACTAACAGAAGAATGCAAACATGAACAGGATTCTGCAATTTCATGGCTAGACATTCCAATGGGATGCGTGATACTTACATCACGGACTATTTTCATCTTTAAAGGTCTGGAATTTCCCTGAAGTCTTTTAGAAATAAAAAACCAGCAACATCCAGCGCTTTGGGAAGAACATTTTATTGCTAAGCATATCTTTAAACAAAATGCAACTAAGAAAAGAAAAAGAATCAAAAAGGAAGAAGAAAAAGAAAGAAGAAAAAAAGCAATAACATCACAAAAACTCAAATAAAAATTCTTCAGGTTGTCCATAAAGCAACAGGGATATGGTAGAAGCCCACATACAGAAATGCACATGTTCCCAAAAACTGTCCAATAGAAACTTACACAAAAAAGGAAAGTGTAAATATTTTTTCTTTAACTTAAAAAAGGAAAGTGAAAAGGAAAGGAAGAAAGAAAGCAGGAAATCATTTCACAAGACTCCAAGACTCCAAGAACAGCAATCTTTTACAGACATCAAGATATAATCAACTTTATATAGTTTCGGCCAGTTAAGTCATCTAAAATCGTGCTTTCATACCTTTTTAAAACCTGTCTTTTTTTTTCTTTTTAGTATAAAAAATAAAAAAGAAAAAAAGCTCAACCTCACACACACGCACACGCACCACACACACGCACACATACACGCACTGAAAATATTTGTTAACATGAAAGCATCTTCTCTAAATGTTTGAGAAGACTGTTTTTTTGAATTTAAGTTCCCATGTGCGTGTGTGTATCTGATGACACTTCTTCAGAGTCAAATATTCATGCGACTTATAAACACCAGCAAGAGTAGATTTCTAAACCTAAACAGCTGATTAGTTTTCAACCGCATACAGTAAAAGTGTACATTTCTGATATTCCAGAGTTCTCAATCCTTCTTGGTTTTTGTTGTTTTTTCTGTCTGTCTCTCCCTTATTTGCTTTTTTAATCATGGTAGGCATGGCCGTCAAACCACCTCACTATTGTTCTGTACAGTAAGATAATCCTTTTCACAATAACTGGGAAAATGTAGAAACCAAACAATGAAATTAAATAAGTTAAATAAAATAAAAGAAATTCCCAATTTAACCATAAAACAGTATATACACCGTCAGGGTATCCATATAGAAATTATACTAGCAAAAAAATAGTAGTAAAATATGTAAACAAAATTTCAGATTTTTTTTTGACACAGGTAACTGTGACAAAGCTAAAACACACACTTCACATTTTAAGGTTTGCTTTTGTTGTCTGTTTCTTTTTACTCTGTTCTTCAAGAACATTCTCATTCCACATTAAGACCATAACAGAACTTCCGTTCCAGTCGTCCCATCAAACATACCATGATAAATATATCTGTGTGTATATATATATATTATATTATTAAATTAATTTTTCTTTTTTTTTCTGTGTGTCACAGCAGCTTCATTTATTTTCTTTTATATAAAAGAGGAGGAAAAGGGAGAATAGGGCAAATGGAAAGACAGAGATGATCTGAAATGTCAAGCTACAAAATTAAAATATTACATATGAAAACCAGTTATATGTCAAAAAATCTATGTGTTTTGCGTTCTTTTACAATTGTTTAGCTTTTCTGACATTTATTGGTCTTGTCACAAGTTGAACTCCAGTGGTGTCTTTCTGATCTCTTTATGAAACTGATTTATCATTATTTTTTGCATGCATTGCAATGTCACAGAACCAGAACCCAGAGGAAGGCTCCTTTATTTTTGCACAATATATTCAGCTCAGAATAGTTAATCATTTTTAAGTATTCTTTTTTGAATCTCCAAATCCTGTTAAACATACTTTGGCTGTGCTAATGCATACTAAGTGCGGTACTCAAAGCCAATGACTGATCAGAACAGAGCCAAATACATATACTCTTTAGTTCAATTGCAAATACTAGAGCCAGATTCAAGGGAACCAGCTTTCCATGATAATTTTCTTCAGCACCACCCATGAGTCACTTTCACTGCGTTGTTAGCAAACAACTTACTGCAAGACCACAGTTTCTAGAGACAACACAACCAGATATGCAGAGTAAACACCATGGGTAGCTTTTGAGTTCATATATGGCAATAGTCTCTCTTTATTTATTAGGGTTTTTTTTTTCCGAGACTTCTTCTCAACGTATGTCCTGGTTCACCCCCTGCACCATTCCACTCCATTCTTCCCTCCCACACCCAAAAGTAACCAAGAAAACCAAACAATAAGTAACCCAAGAAACAAAACCAAACCAAACCAAAAATCCAACAATCTCCAAAATCATTTATTCCCCTCCTCCAATCTCAAAAAATTATATGTATGCTGGACACGGCCAGATAATTTTGTTCAATATTTCTTTGTTGTTTAGTAATGTTTGTATTTTTTTTAATTTTTCTTTCCTTTTCCTTTTTTTTTTTTAAATAAGTAAACTGAAAAATTATCAATACAGTCAGGGATCACGAACATTGTTAAAGACTCACTTGGAGATATGAAACAAGTAAGCCATGAAGTCTTCTACTTTTGCAGAAAGTTCAGCGGAGGAGGAGATTTGGAGATGTCCAAGTTCACTAACAGAGCAGAGCTGTGTGCGCCATCTCCAGAACGCTAAGTGTGCTTTATAATACATTAGGGCAAAGTTTGCTGACTCCAAGCGATGACTGAGACATTAACAGTCACTGCTGAAATTTTTTTCCCAATACTTTTTCCCACAAACGATATCTCCCAATCATCTCGTTTGCTGCAATGGTTCTGATATTTCAGTTAAATCTCATTAAGTATTTATATATTTATATATAAATAAGTATTCTTTTTTACACATAATACTCTTTGTCCTTGTTTTTCTGCTTCTTGTGGCCGCTCTTTGAGCTCTGCTGCTTCTCCTTCACGAGCGTGCCGTTGCTCTGGGCTGAGTTGCTGATGTAGTTCCGCGTCTCGTCCACCTGATAGGACCCCTCGTCCCTGTTCCTGTACTTGTACATGGCATACAGGAGGATGAGGATGCAGAGGGCGGCAGCAGCCACAATGCCGACGACCATCCCCGTTGTGCTGCTCGACTCGCGGACCACCTCTGAGGCCCCCGGAACCCGTCTGATTCCCGGCTCCGTGGGGTTTGCTGTGGGCACATTACGGAACATGGGGGAAGTGATTAGCGGGCTCTTCAGCTTTGTGCTGTCTAGCTCATAGGCAGTGGGCAACGGAAGCAAGACTATGTCAGGCTGGGGTTTGAGCTCACGGTTATTCATTTTGCCGGCTGGCAATTTGGGCACCATCCCAGTCGAGGACGAAGCTGTGGAGCGGATCAGCTCAGGGGACAAAGACGTGGTAGTAGTCCTACCAGTTTCGGAGACTTTGTTAGGTCTAAAGTCCTTGGATTCCCACTTGGGTGCGTGTGCTTTGTAGCCACCTTCGAAGATGGAAGTGGAAAGACTCTTATCTGTTACCAAGGAGAAGGTGGTGTAAAAATCTTCATCATCAGTAGGGGGTAGGTTAGAGTCAAAGGTTTCCCCTGAGCCATACCCAGATATCACCAAGCCATCATCATCACAACCATCGCTGCCTTGGTCCGACAAGCAAGGTAACCCCGCCTCAGAGGTCATGGACAGGGAATCTTTGGTGGTCTCAATAATGGTGAGGAGGGGGCGAAAGGTAGGGGGAAGTGTAATGAAAGGTGCACGAGTAGCAATAGGAGGGATATCTAAAGGGTCTTCTACAAGTAGAGGGATAACTAATTCACCTCCTGGGATGGAAAAGAGAGAAAAAAAGAAGATTAGTACATTTTAATGACACAATGCACCATTTTCTGTTCACTTGACTCAAGGGCGAGAGAGGTTGTGGGCATTCTGAAAAGGTGTCAGGGATCACGTTTCTCACCCTAGCTACACGACCAACATACTTTCCTGTTCCTTCCCATCCTGTTTGGACATGGGTAAACTGCATGTTCCATTTCCTACCTATGCTAGGTATGTACAGTAAAATACTCTGGATTTTTGGGGACCCAAAGTTTTTGATTTTTGAAGATACTCTCAAGTGACTCTGTGGTCATCAATTTTTGGTAGTGATCTTTCTTAAGCATTTGGTTAGAAGACTATTTAAATTAATTATTTTAGACTTCCATAGATCAGTGTTTTCATAAATGTGTTTTTTACCACTCATCTTACCAGTTTTTCCTCTTCTGATTATTTTCATTTAAAATAACAATGGTATTTTCTCTGCCATTCTAATCTGCTCACCTGTAGTTTAGAAGTCCTTTCCTTAAGGCATTTAGCATTCATCCATTTCTTCTTGATCATTATCTGGCTTTTAAATTGTGGGAAAGTTCATGAAAGCAAGGGATGGAATAAGAATCAAGTACTTACTGGGGTCCATGAGGGTACAGAGCTCTACTCAATGTCCATCTCTTTTTAATATTTCTTTAGCATTCTGTTCAACACGAGGGATGTCCCTTTCCTTCCACCTCTTGGGGCTACTAGTGCCATACTATCTTCATCTTTGGTTCTTCTTGATATTCTTTTACTATAATTCGATTAAAAATTAGGATAGATTTTATTGTGATTGATAATATAACTGAATAAGGACTTCGATAAACCCCAGTTTGATTGAGCCCAGGATTGTACTGCAGAAGTTGTCTTCACACCTACTGTTACTTCTTGATAAGCAGAGAGCTGTGATCAGTTCTACTTATTTCTAACATGATGGTTACCTGCCTACAGAGGACTAAGAACAAGGTGGACTTATGGTCTACTCTTGAACAACAAACTGTACCTTTGTACCTTCCCATAGTATAAGCTACAACTGAAGCAAGAAAATTGGTGTATCATTCCTATGATTTGGATTCTGAACAGCAATATCGCTACTTTTAGGATACTAGCCCTGTTTTTTCTATATATTGTAATATGACTGTACTTCTACCTTTGAGTTTATGGGTAATTAACACTCCATTGTTTTATTCTGATGTGGAATTTCATTTATCTAATTCCTTTAGTTATGATTACATAGTCTTCTGCTGACATACTGGTCATCAACACTTTTTTAGAATGAGCCATGTTGCTTTGGAAAATTTGTGTATAAAATTGTCCCTTGGGTAATTTTTGTTGTGCTAGCCACTTAAGTAAGCTGCTTAAAATATACATTGAAGAGTTCAGCTGACATCATGAGAGTCATCTAGATCTGTTCAAAGGAGTGTAACTCCCTAAGTATTTCTAATGTCTTGAAAATTTTATTTATACATACCATTTCTTAAGGAAGGATATGTAAAAGGAATTACAGCTTCTAAATAAGTAATTCAGGGTTTTAATTCTGTATTAATAACTGCTAATGAACAGTTTGGCATTGTTACAGTGCTGAATGGCATTAGGGTCAAAATTCTGCTCTCTCAAATCTACCCTATATATTACATGCACTCGTTTCCCATTGAATTCTGCCAGTAATGTCCATAGAAGTTCTAGAAGGAATAGTCTACAACCTAAATTCCTTCTAAATGTATTTGGAGAGCAATATATCTGAACAAATTACATACTGAAGATGGCAATATACTGGAAAAGGTACTTAACAGTTCAATTAAATCTGGATAGCTGAACTAGCAATATGACTTATTCTTTTCCTTAATGAGAAACTAAGTGGTCACACAGTTTAATCAGTTGAAAAAGTCAGAATTATCTCAGAGGTACCAGGGCAGAAATTAGGCCAAAATAAGAAATATGGTACTTTTGCGTACTTTCATCCAAAGTTAGTTTTAAGCTAAGATAAAAAGGGCCAATTTGAACATGTTTAGTTTCCTGAGCTTCCTCAGTACCTTCATATACCTCTTTTGTTACTGGTTAGAGGATGAAGAAATAAGTATCAATCACTGCAAACTACATATTTTTTAAAAAATTATGTAAAAAAGCAGAAAATGTAGTCTGACAAAAGGCTACATGGCATTTTGTGCTCATGCATCTGAGCTGTTTTCTGAGCAATGTAGAAACTAGAGCATGTAATATGATTTATATGTCCAAAAACCCTATGCGTGGCTTGAGGAGAGCACCTATAATCTATGCAAACAGGTGGGCTTGGGATGAACTTGGAGTATGCCTCAGGGGGAAAGATCATCTGTGAGCCTGGTAAAAAAAATGAATAAAAATTACAGTATTTAAGTCAGAATTGCATCAAATTGCATGACTCGAGAATTTAAGTTCCAGAAAGTCAGGGATAGAAAATGTTCTTTTTAAACAATTTTTTAAGATCACTGTTTTGTTATTAAAGAGCAGTATTGACTTGTGATTTTCATTCACCATCTGTGACACTCAATTGGAAAAAAACCCAGTTTGGCAGCTTTTAATTGCTTACCTAGAGCTTTGAAGTGCCTTTGTTCTTAAAAGCTATTATACTGACACACAGCATCAGTATGCAGTTCATCTGCCATACACTGGGACAATACTTTGGGCAGTTTTCTTCAAAAGAGAAATTATTTTGCTCGTATTAATAATTAATTTTCTGGAAGGAATCAGACATATCTTACATTTAATAGGAAGACTTTCCTTTTGCCCCAATACCCCTTTCATTTAAAACTAGGTCATAGTTTTATAGTTTTTGTTGCTGTTGAGGACTTGAGCTAATGATCAAGACTACTGCAACTATTAAATGATCATGGTCTCCTTGAAATATAAAATAAAGCTGATAAACTTGCTATCATAAGTGGAATTTTACATAAGTGATGGAGAAAATATTGGAGCTTTTTGATTCCAGCAAGTCTGTTGGATGGAAGACAATAGGACAGAATTAGGACTAAGTTTTAAAAAGTTTTCATCTCACAATACGTGAGAGAAGAGAAACAACTTTCATACCAGGAAGACTGGATTAACTTTGATACAATTATTTAATCTCATCATTAGTTTTTATTTCAAATTGTCCAATGATCCATACTATGGTTACCTGCATACTAAAGAAATAAAGAGACTCTTTAAGGTCTTGCATTAGGAATCACTTCTCCATCAAGGAGTAAATTTGTTACATATACTTTTGGGGAGTATCAGGTAGATGGCTGCAAGGATGGTAATAATGTTTTGATTTTCTTTTTCTCTCTCTAATGGAAGAATCTGTGAGACTGAAAAAAAGCTGTGAGAGACTAAGTCAGAAAAAGCACCCTAGGTATCAGATCTGACTTCTTTTTGACAGCTGTTAGGCATCTATGCAAAACTCACAGCAAACTTGAAGTGGTAGGTCTAACAGGATGAAAGCACAATGAATACTTGTTGGCCTATGTGATTTATAGAGGAAAAAAACACCCTTTAAAATGGCACGATAAAAATGCCAATCAATCTAAAAGAAATGTGTTATTTAAAGATAAGAGGGAATGTAAATTCTGAAAAGCTCCCAGGAAAGTGTGAGAAATATGATCACCGATATCTATGGAGGGGAGCAACTGCAAACTTTCACATCATGCCTGCAAACAACTCTGTTACTGGTACTACATTTCTGTTTGTAAGAGACACAAGGGGGAGTCTGATGACAAGCAGACTATGAGTGTGCATGTAGGGGTAACCATCTTTCACAGAAGGACAGCTGAGGGAGCAGGAAGCTGCCTGTAGCCAGTGGTCGTTTTATGGAGAATTGGTGCCTCTTGCCCAGGCCCCAACTTGGTTTCAAGGTAAGCACTGAAAGATTTAAAAGACAAAGAGCCACTCAGTTGTCAAGAATTACTTATGCAGGATTTCAATCCTGAATGGTTTGCTGTAGAAGCCAAATGTTTTAAAGATTTAGATTTCTAGAAAAAGCTAGAGGAGTTCCTGAAAAACCTTACATGACAATCTGGAAAGAGAAATATATTTGAGACAGGTTTTATGTTTGTCAAGTTTTTATTTTCTCATAATGTCTACCACTTTTTCAATTGCAAAATTAAATGCTTTGAGACCCAAATAAAACTTATGGGTTCAATTTCCAAATAGTTCTGTGCTTATATAAAAAAAAAAAAGGCAAGGCTGCCACCCAGTTTGGGCCATGGCTTCCAAACAAATATTCATGTGAGCTTTAGATTCTGTTTGAGGATTATATGGTCTGTTTCCTGATAGTTACAGGTTTCTTTTCCCATTTTTTTTCTGTTGGCTGTTACACAGCAGTTAACAGTGTTCATCCGTATGCTCCAAGTTCAGGATTACTTTAACAATCCAAAGTTTTCACAAGGATTTTCCAGATTTATTTTTCAGATACTCTGTACTTTCTCTCCTAAGCAGAGAATGGATGTTTCCTGAATAGAAATACGTTCTCTTGACAACACAATGCCAAAGAACTAAACAAAAGAGAAACAGATAAAATGGTTTTCTCTGCAGTGATATAGATGCAAGACTAGTTTGCCCATCAACAGTACAGCTGAAAAAAATAAAGCAAGAACCCAACAAAAAAATGAACATCTAACTGGAAGGACCGCTGAAAGAATGGAGGTCAGTGAGATGGGAAACCTTATACCAAGTAGCCTAGTGCTTTGCTTGGCCTTCTTATTCCACAAAGTGTGCATATATTAATTAAAAATTAGCCTCTTAGCACATATACTACTTTCATGGAGTTGTGCTTTTCTTTTAACTACCAAGAACACTGGGGATATAAAAGGTCTTGGAGCTGCCTTGGTTTTTGCTTTATGAGAGTATTTATAGATATATAATTCATACCTCTGGAGCTGATCTCCAGTAAGAGTTCTCTACCACTGGAAAAGACAGAGTGTTAAAAATTTAATAGAAGCCTTATGAACTGTGAGGATGTTGTGGGCAAGTCATGAATGCAGAGGGCACCAAAAAATATGATAAAGAAAACAATATGAAAAACTGTAGCAATCGCTGGTTTTCATCTCTAGAGCCACAACTGCTTCAGTGGCATCTCAGGCGACAGACTGGTACAGGACAAAAGGCACACAAAATGGAAGCCTGAAAGATTCATCTTCTCCTGATGATGATAAGTAACACACCTTATTGTCTCTGTCTTTTTCAGCTGTGATTGAAGAGCTTTTAAATGCCATCCATAAAGGCTGCACAATTTATCTATTTCTGCAGGCACTTGAAATTCTGCATCCAAAGTTTGCAACTTTAATTTTATTCTTATGGTGCTCCTCTGAAGTTTGGCTCCATATTCAGTATGAAATATTTGACACAGAAGTAAGTCCTTACCTTTTCCACCTCTGTACCAACACAATAATTCCTTATTAAAAGACTGAGTTTATAAATTTCAGACTAATGGTGTTTAGTCAATTCTCCTTTGATTCCTCTGAGGATAAAAAGCAGAAATTATTCAGCATATAGTCTCCGATTCCCAGGAAAGATAACCTAGTAGATGAACATTCCTCATATTTTCTACTCTTGCAGTCTGACTTACTTGCAATTGACAGAGAGTAGTAGAGAGAAAAACATAATTTCCTTAATGGAATTCTGCAAATTCTTATCTCAAGTATCACCTTTTCCTTTCAGAAACTCTGTAGTCCTCAAAGTGATTAGATAAAACTGGATTCTGGTGCAGTTGGTTGAAAAGCATTTCCTAAGCTCCTCCCCAGCTATATTAAAAGACATTAGTTAATGCAGTGTTTTCCAATAGATGGCTCATGAGAAACAGGAAGGTACAGAGTTTGAGAGGTCATGAATCCCACGTTAATGCTGGGCTGTGCAGCTGGGCTGTGCAATTTACATTGATGTAAATTTTTGGTCACCTTTGTGGAGTTTCAGTGAAACAGATATTAATACCTTCCAGAGAGGACCTGATATTGTGTCTACAAGCAAGATTCTAGAACAAAACCAGGTATTTTGGTGCCCAGACACTGAGATGCTCTGAACCAATTGAAACATGCCCTCTTCTATCTCTCATCATTATTTTAAACTTTTATGATTAGTTGGTGACAGCTTCCTACTCAGGATAATGATTTGTTCAGTTTTCAGCATCTGTTGTTCAAGGAACTTGACAGTTGAACCTAAGATACCTGCTGATCCTAAAATACCAGCTGACCACGGTGTTACCATGCAGAAATGGTAGAAACACGTGAGCTTATAAGGAAGTACAGCTTTTTCTTACTTGTACTCACTGCTTTTTGAAGAAACTAATGCAAACCTCTTTTGTAGCAAGGAAATTTTAGAGGTTCAGGACGTGTGTGCCAAAGGCATCATTTCTGCATGATATTAGCAAGTCTGACATGCTGAGTGCATCTACCTGGTAAGAGTACACTTGAGAGTATCATTTAGACTGGACACCAGGCACATAATCAGCCATGAAGCAAACTGATAGAAATAAAATAATTTAATGGGAATAAAGTAGGAATGACATAGAGCTGCACTAGGAAAACCCTGAGAACTACCAAAAGCCAAAGAAGTCCCATAAGTTTTCACTTGACATGAAGGTTACACTACCAGGCTACATATAATTCTAGTAGTGTGAAATAAAAGTAGCATTACTGGTGATTTGTTTAGGGAAAGGGGAAAGAGCTTCTAGAGGGGGGCCGAGAAAGGACAGGAGCAAACTACCTCAGACTCCTTCACCCCCTCCTATGCACAGTACAATATGGCAATTGACAATATACAAAGAGCACATAACATAAAGGCAAATACAAACTGATTAAAAAATAAATGAACTTATATATTTTCCTAAAACAAAACCATACACTAGAAAACAAAAATGCCACAGCAACAAGGTCAGAAAAAGGAAAAACAGAACAAGTAATTCACTTTAGCAGCAAAACAAAGAATAAAACCTATGAGAACTGAAAAAAATGATGAAAATCAAAAACATTATTTCCTTTTAAAAAAAAAAGTAATCAAAAATACATAAAAATATTTAGAAAGCATACCACATTGATTTCATAACAGTCAACTTACATCAACAAATTGCCCGCATGTTTTTTGGCATGAAAGGAAAAATTTACAAAAGAAAGTTGTGTAAGAATGCTCTTGGACAAGTAGCATTGCCACATTCTTGTAACTTGCTTTTTTCGTTGTTGTTTCTTAAAAACTTTTTTAGCAAAATGTTTATTATTTCTTCTTAAATATATTTGTTTTACAACAAAGGGCGATACAGGGAGGCAACAACACATACATCCACACCACATAACATGAAAAGAAAAAAATCTTGCACCTTAACAAACTTGAACTTGTTTTTTTTTCTGCTGTTTTTTGGTTGTATTTTTTTATCTTATGTAAAGTTGTTAGCATATTGCAGTTGAAAAATCCTGTACAATTTACTTTTGCTCGTTTGCATATCTATACATATAACGTTTTTTGAAAAGCAAAGTTTGTTGCTTTTTTGCCTTTTTGGTCAATTTGATATATATTTTTTTAAACATTTTCTTTTTTTTCTATAATTTTTGTGTGTGTGTGTTTTAAGGAATGGATGACTGCACATAAAATTTTAACAATGCTAAAGAAAGGGGTGGTGAAGGGGAACTTATGGGAAGAAAAAATGCCTAGGGTGGATGGAGTGGGAGTGTAAAAATCTATGAGTGTACTACACAGGAGATGAAGATGATGGGAGTGAATGTGTAAGTCAGTTGCCATGTCCATGTAAGGGCGGTACGGAGTGATCTAGCAGCATTAGAGCTTCTGGCTGTAAGGAAGGGATGGGCAATATACAAAAACAAATGAGCATATTCATGCCCATCAACAAAAAGAAAGAACAGAACTCTAACATTGACAATCTCACAAACCCTAAGCTGCAACTTCTTCAACATGCAAGTTACAAAAAAATTAATAATTATAGTATTAATATTTACATTTTCATTAAAGGCTTTCAAATTATAAAAACAGTTAAGACTTTTCCCTACTAAAAATAGCAGTAAAATACATAAACTAATAATAATAATAATAATAGTAATAATAATAATAACCACAGAGTAAAACAAAAAAACCAAGGAAACTAGTTTTATGCATTGGAATTAGAACAACTTCATCTGTAGCTACCCACAGCCGCCTTCTTCTTCTAAGAATCATCTTTTCTGAAGTCCATCAAACTGACATCAGTATTCTCAGTAATTTGAGACAATCATTTCTTGAGCACATCAAATGAGTGTTTTGAATGTAATCGTTGTGTTGGCACCCCCTTCCCCACTGTCAAATTAGACTGCTTGTATATTCAGATTCTCTGGAGAATCTCAAAAATACAGCTGTAGGACTCTGCCAGTGAAGTAGTTCTTTATTTAAAGACGGAAATAGAGAGAAAAAATTGCAGAAAACAATTCATAACTCTTTTGTTTTGTTTGTTTTTTTTTTCATTATAAGATTGGAACAAAGCAAATCTAAGATAGAAATTCAACCATTGAAAAGAAACACATCAAAATATAACTATGTAGAGATATACTAAAAAAAAAAGCAAAAAAATGAAAAAGAGCACTTTATTCCCAGGAAGAAGGGAGATAAGAGCAATTGTGGGGGGTTGAAATTTTATTTTTAAAGAAAAAATTATTCCACACACTTCCAAAGATGAACAAACCAGATGCACACATTGAAAGGAACAGACAAAGCAGTCTAGGGACACTTTCATAATTTAGATTTTTTTTTTTTTTTTAAGAATTGGATTCTCTTTCATTCCATCCCCCTCTCCTTTAAATTTGTTTTGAATTGTTGGCCAAAACCCCACCACCCTCTAGTGTTGCTTTTTTTTTTAATAGATCTTTTTTATTTAATTGCTTATTTTTAAAATAAACATGGAGAGAAAAAAAAAGGACGTGCAGTCTGGATGTACGTCATAAATAGACATAGAAAAAGATAGAAGAAATTGGCTGAGGTCGACAAATGGGTTATATAATAGCTTAATTTTACTGTAGGATGTTAATAATAATGCATGCTTAAAGTAAGTTGCATTTAGGGAAAGTAGAAAAACAGAACAGCAAGCAAGGACTTGGGGAGTGGGCAGGCAGAGGGGAAGGGGTGGGCAGGGGGTGTACCATCCATGCCTCTCCAGAAAGGGCAAAGCACATTCCAGCAGTTCTCCACATTTCTGGGGGAGGTCAGGAGGGGAAAAGGGTGAGGAGAAATCATAAGCTATGTTAGGACACACTCTTCACCCTGACTGTGACCTTCTATTTGAATTAATCACTCAAAATGCCAGATTCCATCCCTTGTTCTGGCTCTAACTTTCCAAGGCATTCCCAAACTGATTGGTATTTCTTTTTTTGCCTAGTGACAGAAAATGCTGCCACTGCTAGAATTAAGGTGGAGACTACTTTCTCCTATGCTACAAAGTTCAGGAAGATATTACTAATCAGTTCTACCTGAGTCTTTACTAAAACTGGATTACAAATAATGTATGTTATGGAGGGGTCTTCAGCTTCCTCTGAATTCACAAAATCACAGAATATTCTCAGTTGGAAGGGACCCACAAGGATCATCACATCTAACTCTTAAGTGAATGGCCCATACAGGGATCAAACCCGCAACCTTGGTGTTATTAGCACTATGCTCTAAACAACTGAGCTAATCTTTAATGACACATATGATGTCCATATTTTTCTTGTGAAAAGATCATCATCCTGACATCAGAGTCCTTCCAAGAAGGAACTTATGACCCCAGCAAAAAAACCTGCTTTGGTTGATTTTTCAGAAGACTGCAAAAGTTACACATAAGGCTTTGGACCCTGCCTATGATGAATCTCTCCAGGAGATAGGAAAATCAGGCTGTAAGCACTGCATGTACTTTAGCTTTCCATCAGGAATGCCAGCAACATCATTTCGTAAAGGTCACGCTACCACCAATAGGTGGAAGCGAGGGCTACCTTGAGACTGAATTTCTGGGAAGAATGGGGCTATTCTCCTTGTAGATGTGGCCAGTGGTACTTTTGTATAAATATAATAACAAACAGGTAGGAAGTTTTGGTACTTATTAACATGAGGAAGAATAGCACCTCTAAAGACACTGAGATCAGTATAGTTCTGAGGAATGTTAAATAAGCATAAACCCCACAAAAATACAATAGCCCAGATTGGTTTTAGAGGCATTACTGAAAAGTGTCCAGTTCTGAGAGGAGTTATGAGAACTCCTGCTTCAGAAGTGATGAGGTTGCACTGCTTAAAAGCACAGTGCAGCTGTAGCTGGAATGTACCATGCCTTTGCTGGAAGACTACACTGGACCTATCTCCTACATCCCTTTGGTAAATATATTAGGAAGGGAAGAGGTCAAACCAAAGAAGAGGAAAACTGGTCAAGTTTATCTCAGGGACAGAACATGCAGGTTACAGGAAGAAAAATTTTGGTCTACATAGGAAATTTTGGAGATTCATTTGTAGATCAGAAAAAATTGGTTAGAAATAGGAAAAAAAAATTGCAGGAGTGAGGCCTTTTCAGACCTCAGAGGAGATTTTTATTTGATGAGGTTACAAGGCTAGTGTCCCTGGACATCACTCCCAACCAGGATTCTGAGCCTCTGGTTTAATTGTACTTAGGGAGTTTCACAAAGAGGCATTTAAGCTTTGAATTTTAATCAGTATTTGTCATGACTTGCAGCTGGATTTTCAAAGTAGTGAAATATCCCCCTTCAGCACATTAGAATTGAGTGCCTTCTCTTTGATGCAAAACAGACTGTAAGGCATGGGTCTGCCTGCCAACTGTGCAGTCTGTGTCAGGCCACTCCAGAAAACACTTATGCCCTATTTGACAATAAATGCCTAACTCGTTGCATGAGGGTCTGGAAAAGCCTTTTACTGCCTCGAAGATCAAAAGAACTAAAGAACCACAGCTGGAGCCAGAGACACTTAAAGAGATGACAAGATTTTGTAAAGGAAATCTTGACATTAGACTTACAAGAGGATTTTAAGGGTGCTAAGCATTTTTTTCTTTACTTAGTCGATACAGAGGTGCTTGAATAGAAGCACCAAGGTCTTTGGAAAATCTTGGTCCAGCAATTTCTGCTGAGGCTGGGAACACCTCCTCCGCTTAAAAAAAAAAATTCTAGCTGTTAATAGTCAAAACTAGATGTCCTAATTTGAAAATTGGATCCTGAATGCTTCCACATGAAACTATAAGACAGTATTTTATTACTTAACATTTAGCAAATTATTCCTCAGAAAAACAAAGATTAAAAAGCATAACCATTGACACTTTATTTTATTTTAAAAAGCTTAAAGTAGATTGAAGGACTGGGAGTAGAAGCATCTGTACTATCAAGGCTTACAAGTTTCCTGTACTAGCTTTCAAAACAACCTGTTCATTCTTGCATGCTTTTAACCTTCCTTAGAGTAGTATTTTTCAGACATCCAGCCAAATGAATGCTTAGCACACCACAAATAACTAATAGCTTATAGATTAATAGGACTAAAATACTAATTTTCAAAGCAAACCCTCATCCCTACCCCAAACTCAGAATAAAAATCTGTTCCTGTGATTCCCATCAGCTATCCCCAATAACTTAAACTGCAAGAGAAGTGTATTGAATTAGCTGGTCCAGTACAAAAACCAGGAAGATAGGAAGAGCCTAAGAAGATAAATTAGTTATATTACTTTCCTTGCACCAGCTGTTTGCACTGGCAAAAAGCTCTCTCATTCTAAGCCCATCTGAAGCTCCGAAATAAAAAGCAGTCTATAGTAAGAACATCTACATGAGCACGACTGACAAAGTCCCACATGACCTTTTGCTTGGTTTTGTGTGTAAGAGTTAATTAATGGGGCTTCTTTATAGAAATGAGCTAGGAAACTATCATCAAATATGAAAGCACATTTACAGCTACCGAAGCTAAGGAAATCATAGGGCTAAACTGCCACAGCTCTCTAAAGTAAAGAATTTTTCAGGTGTTTGCCATAAGCTTATTATCTTTTCACAGTCCTCCAAATCAAAGAGTATTTCATGCTTCCAGTGCTAAGCAGCCCATCCAATATCACTGGCCTGAAAGCATTCTTCCCATGCATCTCTACTCAACTGTATCTATCTTTCTCCTGTAAGAAAGATCTGATGTGGTTTTGGAAAGACTCAAGGCTGACATTTGTAGTCAGCCCAGCCAAGGCTTTTTTTTTTATGTAAAGCCAAATTTATTTAATCCTAAAAGTCAGTTGCATGGAAAGAAGTCTTTCTGAATCCTGAGGGATTTTGCAACCACAAACCAGATTCTCATACTGACAAACTCAGTAGCATAGTGTCATCCAATAATTTGAGTTGGAGCAGGAATAGTAGCCCAAGTTTTCTGCATATTTATAGTATACTGAAATGCACACAATTTTCTGATTATCTGCAAACATAGAGCAGCAAGGTTATATTAATGTCTCTTCCTTTCTTCAATATACAGCTATGAAGCAGACAGGTAAAAATACATGTCATCAGTTTGTCAAAATTCTAGTAAATACTTCATGACTACCACATCTCTTCTTGCTAGTTGTATCCCAAGAAACCATATGCTGTTGGACAGGTTGGATCGATAGGCTGAGACCAAATGTATGAGGTTCAAAAGGTTCTGCACTTGGGTCATAAGAACCCATGAAATGCTACAGGCATGGGGCAGAGTGTTTGGAAAGCAGCCCAGCAGAAAAGGACCTAGGGGTGCTGCTCGACAGATGGATGAACATGAGCCAGCAGTGTGCCCAGGTGGCCAAGAAGGCCAGTGGCATCCTGGTCTGTATCAGAAAAAGTGTAGCCAGCAGGACTAGGGCAGTGATCGTCCCTCTGTACTTGGCACTGGTGAGGCCACACTTTGAGTGCTGTGTCTAGTTCTGGGCCCACCATTGCAAGATAGACACTGAGGTGGTGGAGCATGTCCAGAGAGGGGCAATGGAGCTGGGGAAAGGTCTAGGGAGTAAGTCATAAGAGTGGCTGAGGTTGTTTTGCCTGGAGAAAAGGAGGCTCACAGGAGATCTTTTCACTCTCTATAACTACCTGAAAGGAGGTTGCAAACTTCAGAAGCAGACAGGACTCATTTTCGGTGCGATATTTTTAATACTTGGATACTAGGCTACATGTGCCATTTCTGTTGAAAGATCCTACAAAGTAATCTAATTAATCTCCGAGTTAGCACAAGGACATTGCATTCTCAAAGTCTGCAGCTAGTCCAGCTGGAAGTAACTCTGTGAATAGGACTTCCTCCCTTGCTTTGTGAGGGGAGGATCCAAAGCATAGTAGACTCACAGGTAAAAGGTTTCTCTTGCATTGAACTTAAACTTCTCTTCTGATGGCAAAGTAGTGATTCTAGTTCTGCCCTCAATAACCCCTCTTCTTTTGGCATTTCCTGGTCCTCTTAAAGACATAAATCAATGCTGGGAAGAACCTGCATTTGCAAGTTGTATCCAAAGATAGCTATTGTGGTTTTTATCTTGGAGTTGTAAAAAAAACAAAGCAAAGCAAAAACACAGAAAGAAAAGTGTTGTCTACCTCTTGGACGGATGAATAATCCAGTATCATCCCAGGCATTACTTATCTCTCTGGAAGACATTCAAGACTGAAAGCATTCCAATTTAGAAGGCTCTTCACTGATGCAGCTATACCTTATTCTTGAGGATACATGGGAATCAGTACTACTACAGACCTTTAACAAGGACCTTTAACAGTGAACATACTGTACCAAGGAAAGTGTTTGGCAAACTGTAGAAGAAAACAAGGATGTTTATAAATGAATATAAATTGGACTTCTGTCTTTTCAGCATTATTGTCTTTTCATTTCCTGGTAAAATGCAGAGTCAAGAGAATTTACAGCATGATGGTTGGGAAGAAGGTTATTCCAGTAGGCTGTGAACAAGATTCATTTACCCGTGTCTTCACAACTAAACTTATTTCTTTTACTAATCAAAGGGAATGATAAGGGTTATGATAGGGCATGTTGTCTTCTACTGAGTTTGAGCACTTTTACTTTCCCTCCTAGAGTAATTGAGGTGTAAGAGTTAAGAATGGAAATGACATATTCTAACACATGCAGAAAAACTGCAATAAATCAGGGACTCTTATTGAGCTCATCTTCCAAATGATGGCTTATCCAGCAGTACAGCCCTGCTCATAATGTTATTTTCTTTATGCTACAACAAGTCTTTGAGAATCCAAAATTGAGTCCTGGGACTCCAGGACTTCAGTCTCCTCCTCAGCCAAGAACAAGCCAGAATATTCCTCAGAGTTAATACAAGGATTACTTCACAGCCACCCTAAAAGGCTAAGCCAAGTTACCCATCAGTAAGATGAGTTGATGTTGGATACACTAAGTCTTTAATACCCAGTAACCTGCAGAGGAAAACTGCTCCATAAGAGAGTTTCAGTGATGAGGAGTTCACTACTAAGTAGACTGCTGGCTTCTTCTACCAAATCACCATTGGGAAGTGGTAGAAAATCCTAGGTAGAAACCATGATAATGAGTATACACAAATAAATACAACCACAACTCTTCATCTGGAAAGGAAAAAATTGAATGAGAACCTTTTGAGCAGTATGTTAGGTGTTGTTCCCTCACACCAGTTCAGAGGATGTGAGATGCTCTTTCCTTTTAATAGTAATAATGTTTAAATGCAATAGAATCCCCTTGAGACCTCAAGCAGAGGTGTTTGGAGACAGAATGGCAAATTACTATTTAATCTGTGCTTTGACGTCAATTCTCCTACTAGGCAGCAGTTGTAACTGCATCAGACATACAATAGAGCTAACTAACATATGAGCTATCTAGCTCTGAAGAACTGTAGGGCAGCCCTTCGTAAAGGAGCTTTCTATATGTGAGCTAGTTCTGTCTATCATTTGGGAAAGACAAGAGGGGATAGTGCTGTGATTCAGGCATTTGGGGACGGATTTTTGGCAGGACTTCTGTTTGTTTTTACAGGCAAGTTTAATAATAGCCATGAAGTGCAGAAGCATAAAGAGAGGGTGCCATTTTTGCAAATTTCCTTCTGAAAGTTCAGGATTACAGCAGTGAAAGACTGCTGCAGGCAAGTTTGAATCCTCTTTTTGAACATACTGAATGACTGGAATAAACTCTACTGTGATTCAGAAGCCAATGCTTTAAGCTGTTTATCAGACATTGCATTATAGCAAGAAAGTGGCTGGGAAGGGTATTTGCTCTGCTTTCATAAAAGATTGGATTAAAAGAGAAATAGATCTCATTCCAAAAGTTAACTTAGTTTAATATCGATGACATTTATATCTGAAGCCCCCAACATAAGAAGGTCATGGACCTCTTAAGCAATTCCATAGGACAGCCATGAAGCTGAGGGCTGGAGCACCTCTCCTATAAGGAAAGGCTAAGAGAGTTGGGGTCGTTTAGCCCGGAGGAGAGAAGGCTCCTTGGAGACCTTACAGCAGTGTTCCTGTACCTGAAAGGAGTCTACAAGGAAGCTGGAGAGGGACTTTTTATAAGGACATGTAATGATAGGACAACGGCTTTGAACTGAAACAAGATATGTTTAGATTAGACATTAGGAAGAAATTTGTTACTGTGAGGATGGGTGAGGCACTGGAACAGGCTTCCCAGAGAAGTTATGGATGCCCCATCCCTGAAAGTGTTCAAGGCCAAGTTGGAGTGAGCCCTGAGCAACCTGCTCTACTGGAAAGAGCAGGTCCCTGCCCATGGTGAGGCGGTTGGAACTAGATGATCTTTGGGGTCCCTCCCAACCCAAACCATTCTATTATTCTATAATGATGATACTTGATGATACTTCAGAACCACAGGTAAAGATAGTATGTCCATGAATAAAGCTGAGGAGATGAACACCAGAATTCTTCTGGTCCATACAGATTTTAAGAGCTTTTTGAACAAAAAATCAGGATGACTGCTTTCTGCTATTGATTATTTCTGCTTAAGCTGTCTTTAGTGTCCTTTCTCCCTTATCTTCACAACATGGTAACTTATATCCCACTATCCCAAATGTTTAATTGTTTTCTTTGTTTAAAAAGTTGGAGCACTACCTTTCAAAATGTGGGGGTTTGTTGTGTGGTTTTGGTGTTTTTTCAAACCAACAGTTAATATGACCAGGGCAGGTCAGATTGCTGTGGAATCACTATTTAAAGAGATATATAGTCATACGCTTGAATATATTTTCCATATTATTGCTTACTGTATTACCTGAAGTATTTACATTTAAATTTTAAGGTCATTGTTAGAAAATCAACTAAAAGATTACTTTGCATAGTTATTAACCATCATGCCTGAGCTTCATGGTTAAGTAATTCACAGGAGCATAACAATCATGAATACCTGTGAAATGAAAGTTAACTTCAGATCAAGTCTAATAGGATGGAAAGTTAATTAAAAGAAGCTAAAAAAATCTTATCGTATTAGACTTTCCTCTGCTATGAAGTAAGACGTTATATGGTTAGATTTTAATAGGAAAGTCTATTACTTTCTCATAGCCTCTAATTTCCTTTATCTGTATGAGCCACAAAATTTTCTCATGCAGAATTATTTTTCTGATGAAATAATTATTCCTATTCATATTTTTATTCTAATTGATGGTCTTAAGCACAATCAAAAAAGAGATGGAAATGGAAATATTATGTTAATAGAACAAACACTTTACTTTGGCAATTCTGCTAAGGGCAAAACTTGCAGCTTTGAACTTTGTGAATGAAATAAAAAGGTGTTCAAATTCTAACCTTAGTGCCCTGTGATTTACTGGCTTATTAGGGTATTAATGGACAGCACTGTTTTGAAGTTACAAGAAATGCTTCACCCTCAAAAGACTTATTATAAACACTTGAGCCGTCTAGGTCCTTGCTTGCCTTTTGCAAAGGACACTAAATGGGAACAGGCACATGGACCAAGATTATGCTGGAGAAGAACTGGCAGATTTGCCTGTTATTTCCAGTGCCTAAACAATTCTTGTTAGTCTTTCACGGTAAATTTAAGTGTTAATGCAAAGTGGCTTCTTCTCACAACCTTCCACTGCACTGAGTTATTCATCAAAATGGAAGCATGCCAGAAGCCAAATCATAAGTTGCCATTGCCGCATTATATCTCTATCACAATTCCTTATCATTGTCTTATTTCACTGTCTGGTAGGTTAGTAGCGGTAACCTCAGTTGAAAAATACAGAGAAAGGGAACCAAGTGGCAATTCAAACATATAACAATAACAAGAAGAATTCAGCACAGAAGCACTAAGCTTTGAGATAAGATGACAGCTGAATGTGTTCTGTCTTCATAGGTAGGGAGGCAGAACATGGAGTTAACTAGAAAAAAACCACCTCATTTCTGCTCTTTTCTCAGCCTCAACTTTCTTTTAGAAAAATACATTCCACTTCAAAAACTCTGCCATGGTGTTTCCTGCTTATTATGCCTCAGTAGATGGCTTTCCAACCTGAAAAATATCTGATCTATTTCCAACTTTATTCTTCATACTAACTCACTGCCAACCCAAGTTTGGGATCTAAGAAATGAGTTCAGGTTTCCTATCATCACTCATAAGGAAAGATGTATGCCCTCAGCAACCTTGTAGCTACCCTATTGCGTTCAGTAACTTTACAGAAATAAGACTGACTGAACTTTTAAATTGGATGTAGGTAAATGACTCCAGAAGAGAACTGAGAAACAGATTGGAACCCATCCCCTAACCCTAGCACTGCATGGGCTCTACAGGGATTATCAGGATACAAAACCATTAAAAATCAGTGGACTGGACCCTAGAAGCAAATAAACATATTGGTGAAGAGGAGGAAAGACTTTTTGTTTGCTCATCTACAGCATTCAGGTATAGCTATGGGTGAAATTATTCCCTTTGTTTTAAAAAATAGGGATTTTCATAATTAAAAACTGATTTTATTCAGAAATATTTCCTCTCCTTTATTAGTGAAATTCTTCTTTTAAACTCAACAGTAATTTATCTGCCTTCCACATCTGCAACTGTTGCATGCCCTACAAATACTTTTCTCTATACATCTCTTCACCTTTCTCTCCACTAAAGTTTGTTAGTGAGTCAATTAAGGAAGCATCCTTCTAACCTCTCTCATTACAATAATTCTGAAGTGCAGACAATAGCATTCATCATTCTTACTAAATACCTGCAAAACACTTTTCAAATCTGAGATAAACAATGCTACTGAAGTACTAACAGCACACTTCTGGTCAAACACCTTACCTGACATATAGGGCTGGGTGCTCTGTCAGATAAGACCAAGAAGATCCAGAACACTATCAAGTGCAGAAATAACAACAGAAGTTGCAATGACTTACTTTAAAGACACATCATATTTTCTAAGCAAAAGGAGGGTTTATCTCTGCTCCTTTCAAGAATACTGATGTGCAGAGTACAGACACATCAACTGGGCTCAAAAAAGTAAGCGAAAGTCAGAAGCTACCTGATCGCAGAAAACCAACAGGCATTTCTTATGTATTCAAACTGTGTAGAATAAAGTAGAGCATCGTAATGAAATACAGTAAAATATGTAGATGATATGCACCTTATAAAAACAAGTTGTTGTACTCAACAGATGAGCTTTGAAACGTTCCAGCTAAAGTCTCTCCTATATGTTAAATCATCTAGATTTTTTTTTCCAGACTGTGATCTAAGGTGTAGCTAACTCTATATAGTGATTTTTTTTTTACATATAACTATACAAATTTAGCCCTAATACTATAAAATGCTAAATACTTTCTACTTTCATTAATCCTAAGTCACTCAACATCTCAACAGGCTGCCAGTTTCTTCAGCCATGTTGTTAATATAATTAGCAAATATGAAAGCAAAAGCATATATACAGGAATCTACACACAATTTTTTGAATTTTTTTACTGTGAAAATATTTCATTTGCATCCAAATTCCAAGCTGCTATGGAAATCCAAGTGTTGACTGCTTCCTTTTCCAAAAGCAAAATCAACATCCAGTTCATAAATGCTCTGAACAAAAGGTTTGGAATAGAGTTATAAACAAGTGAGGAATGTGGTGAAAAAGTTCTGCAGTTGGTATTTTAAGCCCATTACCAAACGTAATCACCCAGGAATTCCTTGTACATACAATTTTTTTCTCTTTTTTTTTTTTTTTATATGCAATGAATTTTCTAAGTCACTCTTTCTGATTTCATGCTCAGCTCTGGCAAACAATCCTACATTTGAAACTTAAGAGCATGATTTGCAATACACCTGCAGTAGTTTTACACTGATAATAATGCTTATATGCGCTACTGCTAACTTAAATTAGCAGTAAACGAGAGGTAGAGCATGTGCATAATTTCTTACAGTAGAATCAGAGAGACCTGAAATATGACATGCAGTCCATCTCCTGGGGACCAGTACAGGATATTACCAGCACTCTGTTTTCACACCTAAGATATTTGATACAACTATTGGAAAACTGTCATCATATTACATAACTAAATAATAGTTATGGGTTTTATACATATATATACACACACACATATATATGTACTATGTATTACGCAGACATAAATATGTTTATACACCCATATATATAGATATATTTCCAGCACCTTTCTCAGTGCTCCAGTCAGAGACACAAAGCTCAAATTTATTGGATTTTATAAAACGAAACTGCATTTGTCATCCCTTAATCCTTTCTTGCAAAGAATCTCTTTCCACCGCACCAGTTCCCTATGCTTATTAAGCTTCCCAACTACATTCAGAACTCAGGATGTGTATAAGCAGAGGCTCTGCTGTAATGGAGCACAGAGATAAGAGTGGCTTTGTCAGTACTACCCCTGAAATGACGTGTACAGTTCTATGCATTTCATTACCAGAATAGCACAAGACAAAACAAAAGAGAAAACTGATAAAGAGCTGCTGTTCAACAAGGAACAACAATCATTGCTCTAAGCTGATGTCTAAAATCTTTAACTTCACTGTAGATAGCTCTATTGTCTTGCTTTGCATCCCTTGAATAAGAAAATTGATGCAATATGACACACCACAGTAAAAGTTGTCATTGCCCTAACATGGCTGGATCCCAAGAAAAATGACCTCCTGGTGTGTGTATCTAACAGAAGGTTTAAGAAATCTGCAGGATCAAAATGCAGCTTTTGCTTAAAAGTGAAGGAGAGATAACTGAGGTTAGAAAGTGAAAGATGAATTAAGACTCCAAGGTCTTATTTCAAGTCCTGCCTTCATACAGACCTTTAGGGCCTGGTCCACAAAAGGATTAACTATCTCTTGTCAGGGTATAAATCTAAAATTTAGATCTTTTAAGCAGATGTTCAGCTGCTCTAATATCCACAAAGCTCCTCTTAGCTGCTGGAAAAATTGTGGCAATATGGCTATAAAACATTTTTGGAGCTATTGGACATTCACACATGCAGCCATCCCCAGGATCTAACTACTGAAATTCATTTTAAATAAGCATGTTGAATGTGCAGCTGGCATCAGAGATTAGATCCCAATAAAATACAATAAACAATATTGCTTTTATAGGGATTTTAAGGCAAAAGCAGTAAGTATCAATAGCAACTGATATTCAAAGAACATCATACAGCTGGGCCTTCATTAAAAGTCTGCTTTTACAGTAGTCCAAATGGCATTTACTTAATTTGCTGTTCAGACTCCTAATTACTTAGCTTTAATGGAAACTAAGCAATTTTTGATGTGGAAAAAGAAAAAAAACTGCTCAAGTTCCTCAGGATACTTTAGAAATTTTGTGTGAATATAATGTTCTTACTTGAGGACTGCCAAGCCTGGTAGGTCTTAAAAATTTTTTAAACTATCTGAATAGCAGCTTGTGTTTGGACATTTGCCAGCTATGAGACAGGCCAACAGAAAACTTGCAGCTTGTTATCAGGAAGGAAAGGTCATCTGGAAGGCAAAGAAAAAAAAACTCTCCAGGAGAATAAAAAAATCTACTAGTAAATGAGGTATAGATGACAGGGATTAATTTTTCTTAAACTATCGGGTCTTCGCATTTGCTACAGACAGCACTACCAGAACACTCATTCTTTAGCAGAGAATTGTGTAAATACCTTTTCAGAGGAGGCAAGATAGGGAAAAAAATACTGCACCAGGTTTGTCAACTCTTCCTGCATGGAGGAAGAATTACTACTAACAGAGTGAGATAGACACACAAATGCTGCTTTCATCTTTAAACAATCCTGTTATTAGAATAGAGGTGCTGCAGGCACAACATCTGCAGTTTGTTTTACCATCTGTTTCTAAAAATATCATCTTAGTGAAGGAGACTTTTTTTCCTCTCTCTCCAAAACAATTTTTGTTTGCTTTTTCTTTCCAAGAGAAAAGTGATGGATTTGGAAAACAGCATATGTGGAAAAGATCACACAGCTTCAGGGATGGGCTTTACCATTGCTATTCAAAATATAATGAAAAGCTGTGAACAAACCAACTGAAGATTCTGAAAAATACTGGCTCAACTCCTGTGATAAATGTAATCAAAGGTTTTAGTCTGCTAATACATTCATACAGAGCTAGTGACAGATGTTTTCTATAGAGAAAAGTATGGTTTAATGTTCTGAAAAACCTAACGGGGGGGGTACAAGAGTTGAAAAACTGAAGTAGTAAGAAGCCCTCAAGTTGTTTACAGATGAAGGTTACTAGTCATATTTTCAAAAATGAAAAAAAGAGTCAAATGTACACAGTACTTCAAAACTTTCTACTTTGTTTTGTAACTAGATACTTTGCTAGAATGTGATCTTTTTTCTGGTTTTTTTTTAAGCATCAATTTCAAAATGAAAATGCACTGTATGGCAAAAGTCGAATTTTGCATTTCAGGAGTTAAAGAACATTTTCTTGTTTTGGATATGACACAGAGAATTAAGAATAAACTAGATGGAATTCTCACAGTACTTTGCCAGCACCAAATCTAACGTTTTTATAAAAAAGAAAATAACTAGGGTATGAACATCTTCAACTACCTTCCAGTCTCTGAATTCCTTTTGGGCTTATGTGGCATGTTTAAGCACATGAAGTAAAGGGTGTGAGAGATGGAAATGTTAGAAGTTAATGATTCAAACAATCGATCCTCTGCAGAAGCAGCAGGTGCTTTGCAGAGGCCAAGTTTGCAGCCCCCAACTGAAGGGCAGGAGAGCTTTTTGGATGTATGGTGGTGAAACCTTTGATCTGCATAAGAACAGCCCAGGGGCAGGGGGGGTGCACACCCACCACTGAAGGATGATCACAACAAACCAGCCTTTGTTTAGCAGCAAACTGGGTTTTGAGCCAGATAAGGAAAAAGGTTGATAAGAAACAGATTAAGAGACAGATCCTGCATAATGCCTTTATGTCCTCCCTCCTGATGAAGCTCAGGTGTAAAACTCACCCCCTCCACCTTCTCCCCTCCACCTCCCTCGGAGGAGGCATTGGAACATTCATACTAAGCCTGAAGGTACTCATCCTTTCTGATAAGGCACAATTGGCTCAACTTAGCAGGCCTGAGAAACCCCAGTCACATCTTAGAAGGGGTCATAAACCATCAAAGACGCCCGGAATGGCCCCAGATTCATTTCTGGTGATTTCTATGAGAGGACTGCACATGATCCACAGTGTTGCAGGAGAATGCTACCCATCAGCTAAAGGAATAAGAAAAGATCTGGTAGTATGTCCAGTTTACTGCACAAAAGAGTACTTTATTCTGTTTCAGATACACACCGCACTGACTTTCTCTCCAGCTGTCAAACCTTCTTTAATCCTCGCCACAGGTCTGTGAGAGTCCCCAGTACCCTGACAGAGGCAAATGATTCAGAACCTCACCAAAGGCACCTCCGTGCTGCAAGTTCAGATGTGTGCTGGAGGTCCTCTATTTCAGACTGTGCCTAGATCTCAAATCTGAGTCCACACTTGCCTTCACTCTCAAAACACCTCCCCCAAATGCTGGGATGTACTAACTGCTTTCCGAGTTATACAACAGCCAAAGGCTTGAATTAACAGAATTGAAAAGGAGTATGAGAAAGAGGAGAAGGCAAGATTCAGTCTATCCATTCCACATTTGCTTGTAAAGCTCCTAAACAACTTTATTCTACTATTTCAGTTCCCCAAAATGCTTCTTTTAGCCAGAACATAAACATGGCATTAATGGATGTGTAAATAGACACACATGTACCAAGAGAGAGCATGCATGCATCCACATGTTTTGCAATATATTAATGATCTGTGTTTTAGCACTAAAAAAAATTAGCACACAGGAGAATCACAGATTCTAGGGGAAATACCAATCTCCAGGCACACCACAGTAAACTTGTTACTGCACAGAGAGAGGTCAGGAGAAGAAACTAAAATTATACTTTGATACACTGGAAAATACTCCGAACTATTCACAGGACTATTTTTGCTCTTTTCATCTGTCAAATATAAAATTTATGAATCCCCCCAAGATTTCAGTAGTGAAAATTAGTAGTTGCTAAAACTAGTATCTAAAACCTGTCATACTGGTTTCAGTACTAGGAAAAAAAAATGAATTATTTACATCTATTAAAAAGAAAAAAGGAAAAAAAACCCACAAAATTGCTGTTCATTTCTGCTGTCCCTCAAAGACAAAACAACTTTTCCCTCTTTTTGAGGGACATGCCTCTGACATTTATTGTTCTAACACTGAGATGGAGTGAAACCTGTGAAGAGATAAAAGTGTTGGGATTTTCTTGTTGCTCTAAAATAAGTTTATTTTGAGATTTTGTACCTTTGTCTGTCTACTAGTCGTAGTTCCTCTTACGCACCAAAAGAGCAGCTGATGATCCTTATAACACCACCCAATGGGACCACAGAACTTCAGTTTTTATGAGACTCAACAGAAGCAAAGAAAGAGAGTCCTTGATTGTGGCTCTTTTGTAAGGTTTTAATTATATATTTATTAGCATAATGAAAATGCAGAATAAAATAGGTTCTCAAATTAGTAGACATCTGAGATTCCAAATCGTCAGTCTAATTTTTTTTTTTTGCTTCAATACCTAGTTTCAAAACTGGTATGGTCTTTGTCTCCTGCTCCTCACACAGCATTTAAGGTAAATAGTATTAAAGAAATACTACACATTATGTAGGAACTGGTATCTCCAGCTGCTTACAGCTGGGATAAAGCACAGATTTCTAGCACTTGTGAATAATAAATTGGATCTGAAATAGGCAGAAGGAAGGCAAAGTAATAACCTCTTTGACATAATTATTAACTTTGGTATCTCATTATATACTTTGGTTGAAAATGGAAGCAGAATATGTTTTCCTGTTCTACAGAGGTATTATTCTGTGTGTTACAGTTCATGTGACCATCAGTACCTTTGAGAGCACCTTTAAGGCACCCTCAGGTCTAGGCATGGTGACCAAAAGAAATATATAATATAAACCTTTAGAAGCAAAAGTGTATCTCTGTCCCTAGTATTTGTAAATGCTCAATATGTTTTCTCTCTAACAGATATTATATATCTTTCAGAGATCAGATAGTTTCTTCTTGTTTAAAGGTAACTAATCAGTTGCTATAGGCATCTAAGGGTCTAATATACATACATTTGCTTTTGATGCAAAATCTATTCCTGAGTCATGTGCTAGCTCTTCTTTACACTGAATGTGTCATTGGCTATTTTTATTTTCTTTCCCACATATTTTATGGAGCTGAAAATCAAAGCTAACAGGGACAAAAAGCAAGTCCCAGCAGGTTGAAAATATCATATCTTAGTATTTTAGACATGTGTCAGCTTGATAACATAGGCACAGCACTAGAGGGATTGCCAGAATGTGACAGTGCACATGGCTTTGAGTTTAGAGAACACGCTTTAAAAAAAGACTGGAAGGCAGCAAGGGCAAGGTAGCCAGACTGTGGGTCTGATTCTGATCTTCTCCTGATCTTAAATGCAAAACCAGGGAAACTTACACCAGCTAAGTTAGGCTGAAGAAACAATGAAGTTTTTAAAGCAAAATTCTGATCAGGAGGCAAGTCCAAGTGATGTAAGTGCTGATATAAAAGATCTATATATTGCTGTCCACTCATGACATTAAATTATGTAGCCTGAGCATGGTTCATTCCACTGCATGTGTTAATTCTAGAGGAAAGAGTGATATTTAATGAAAATAATGTCACACCAGAGATCCCTGACATGAAAATACTTGACTGCATTAGCAGATCAGGAGTTGTACCTACTGTGTAAAAATACACAATAATATTACTTCTCACAACAAGTGAAGATAGCATATAGTATTAAAACCTAAACAATAACACTGTTTATTTGTACATTTTTGGTAGTTAGCAGTACTGTACAATTTTGGTGTGCTGAACAGCACTTTGCACCTGAATATCAGAGTCCATTAAAATACTAATTAAATCTCCTTTCGCTTCATCTCCACCTCATTTAGCTAGAAGTATTTTGTTTACTCTGCCTTACAGGTAGGCAAATGAACAATATACGTACAGAGTCACAGAAGGAATCAACCGCAAAGCTGGAAGTGGCACACCAGAGTTCAGTGTTTTTATTCTCGGCATAAAAAACTGAACCCTCAGCTCTTCCCCTTGTTCAGTAACAAAGATCACAAAACCTGAAGCCAACAGTCTGCCCTGAGACAGAAAACAAAAGTAAGAACTAATTTTACAAGTGCCATATATCCATATAGATCTTCAGTGGGATAAAACAGAGCACAATGGGACCTTCCACAGCACCCCCTACGCCTGAGTGAGCCTCTCACTCCCTGCAGCAGAGGGACAGTCAGAGCCTAGCAGAGGCTAGTCACAGGCTACATAAGGTAAGCAAAAGTCACCATTCAGCAGGACACAGCAGCTTTACCACAGCCTGGAGGTTACTGTCCTGATGCCCAGACACTTGATTTACTCATCTCAGTACTCCAATCTGAAGGTTACCCTGAACTTCATGATGTAGGGGCTAAAACTCTGATTGTTCTGCTCCAATAACCTGCCACTTGAGCTAAAAAAATGATTCTTTTGCTGTTAGTCTCGTAACAGGACTGTTCTGGTCTCTCTGCCAGAGGGCAGTATTACACAAAATTGTGAGCTTGTTGATTATAATACAATTTTATAAGCAGTTGCTCTATTTAAGCAATTGCCAAGAAAAAGCTTTAGATTCACTAGGAATTACTAGTTGTGAAAAACATAGAGATCTAAAATCTAAACCAGCCAAGCTTTAAATATTGATTTATTTAATAACTACACACAGTAATGTTTCTCAGACTGTATATGAATTAAGAAAACTGAACTGAGCATAAGATCATTGGTTCCCACTGGTGACAGAAAAGCTATCTTCTTTTATCTCTCTGCAAGTACAGGAAACATATCTTGGTTAAGTTAAATGAAATAATTAAATAATTCCATGTTAGAGACTTGAACTGTCCCTTCACTTTCCTCTTCTGGCAACTCTTATCTTAAACAGGTAAGTCTTATATCATGCTCTTATGAGAAAAGTTCACAGATTTCATCATCTCTTCAGAACAAACTAACTCCAGCAAAACAACTGGAATTTTAGCTAGGCTAAAGATATATGTAAGTATGCTTTCTTTGATGTCATGATCATTATCCACAACAAAACTCTCTGCCTCTTCCTCCACTAACTTGAGCTGATCCACTGATGCCAGCTGATGTATCCTAATGCACTGAGGACTCCTGTGCCATTAATGTAGCTACTACATTCACCAGGAACTGAATTAAGGATACCAGGAAATGCACTACTGTACAAGACAAAGAATATTGTTTCTAAATAGTGTTTCAAGTCTAAGCAGACACCTGAAAACTCAGCTTGTTTTCTTCTGCCTTGCACATTATTGCACATTTATGATGCATATGGCAGAAGACACTCCAGATGTGTTTCCACAGTTGTATTCAAGTTATAAAAGTAAACATCAGCAAGCCAGTTTTCACCAGTATCAGTGAGAGGCAGACATCACAGTGACAAACAGAAGACTGAACCCATACAGTGAAGATGCACTACTCTTAGAAATCCTAAGTACATTCCTAGATTTTTGTCTCCTACCTACAAATGAACTGTGAACTGTAGATCTTAAAAATACATACACACAGACATCAGCAGCAGCATGTGCACAGTGATATGTCCTTTCTAAGACTGCCTTTTATAAAAAGGCCTAGGTACATCCCATTTAACACACAGTCTGCACCCTGTGCAGCATTGTCTGGCACCTAAAGCACAGATAAGAGAAGTTCTTAGTCCAACACATCAGCATGTACATACAAATCCCCTAAAAAGCTGCAAAAGAAGTCACTTTAGCATTATGCCAGTAAGCCACTTCTAGGAGTGAAATGATAACAGAGTTTGAAAACTATTGAAAACAGAACAGCTGCAAACTTGGTTTTTCTTATGAAGCTCTGTGGACATCTTGCAACATTCATCTTGAAGCCACGGGGAGACACTCAGAATGTCATTCAAAGCTTGGTGCCTCTTTGTGGATCCCCCTCGGGCAGGTGAGGAGGGGAAGAGGGGAGGGGAAAGGGAGGAGGTATGACAGAGTGCTGAGGAGCTGAACACCAGCTTACGAACAGAGAACAGAATCACATAACAACACTGGGCCAGTGGACTCCAAGATACAGTGACAAGACAGATGAACACAAAGAAGACGCAAAATTGCTACTTGATAAATAAAAAAAGAGAAAAAAATCCCCATAAAACAAAGTAGATATATAACTCTGAGGCTGCAAGAAGCAGCCAAAGAGTATTGGTATAACTCTTCCAAAAAGAATAAATTATAATGCAAATTAAAGACAAAACGATATCCCCCCAAATCATACACTACAGACTTGCTTGGTTAGCCTGAATGCACAGCTCTGATGGAACACAAGATGGCATCATCACAGCCCATGCACCGGTTAATGAAGGCCATGGTTAGTTACATCAGCTAAACTACAGCATGCCAGAAAAATGATCTTGCACTGACCCAGAAATAAAAGATACAACAGACACTCTGCATTGCAATAAAATTCTTTTTATGCCATCTGCAGTTTGTAGGGCTCTTTACGTTGGAAGAATTTTTCCTGGGAGAACTCAGGGGTAAAGGAGAAGGTTTTTCTTCTGGGTGATTTTTTTCCTGAACTCAATTAAAAAAAAAGGGAAAAGGGAAAAAATGGGATAGAGATTTTGCAAGGAAAAAGGAAAAATGAAGAGGTAGGGAGAAGAGAAAATAAGAATAAAGGAAGGGTAAGACTTTTCATTCTTTTGCACACAACTTTCTTGGGATGTCCAAAATTTGGATTTCTCAAGGATGGCAAGAAAAGATTTTGTTGCCTTTATTGTTTGCAGATCTATATCTCATTCTAGAGATGATTAAATTATTATTTTATTGGAATAATTCCAAAAATATAAATTGAAAAGTACAGCGATGATTTTAAAAATTAAAAAATAGCACTATGGCACGATTACGAGCCAAAAAAAAAAAGGGGAAAGAAATATAAAATAAACTAAAATATCAATCACCAAAAATTCATGCGGCACAAGATGAGGTGAAACGATAGAAAATGTTCTTCAAATATATACAATGTATATATCCATCTATATATACACGGAGTATGTGTGTATATATTGATTGATATACCTGTATAATTTTTTGTTCTCCCTGCCCCACCATACCCCAAGGCTAATTGGTAGATGAAATTATCAATTAAAAGTAAATAAATAAATAAAAGGAAGAAAGAAATAACTCTAACAGAAAAGAAATTAACGTGCTTTGTTCACCAAGATATAACAATATCATGCATCTGTCCACACCAGCGAATGCCAGGGTTAGATGAAGGCATGAATTTCTGTGTAAACATGTGATTGGATGATAGGGGCTACTGCTGATATTGGCAATTTATTACTTTCGCATATAGACATATATGCATACTCTAGATATAGTGCATATATAGATAAAATATCCTCATGGGTGGGGCCTTTGGAGCTTACATAGGAAGAAAGACCAATATGCTGAAAACCAATCTCAGTATTCCTAATGTTAAAAAAAAAAAAGAAAACCAAAGTTCCTGTAAGTCACCTGCATGATTGGTTAGTAAAACTTGTTTGGTTTTGTTTTGGCTGTAAGATTGTAGCTAGGAAATTCCATCAAAGACGTAATGCTATTACACCCCGGGACACCTTTAGGTCCATATGGTATTCAGCCTGTGAGATGGGAAGTCTACTTCTCTGAGTACTTGGAGGCATGCACACAAGTTTAAATACCATTTCTTGATCGCAACATCAGAAATGGAGCAGAACTCCTGCTTGTCAGAGGGAGAGACTGGGGGTAACTGGGCACTGGATTGTGGGGTATGTTTCTGTTAGAAGAGCAACGAAAATTCCCTAGGTGCTTAAAGAAGGTTGATGCAGCTATGGAGGTCAATAGCCAAATCAGCACTTCTCTTGGTTTCTTCAATTAAGTTTTCTTCACTTTCAACATACTGGTTTTTGTACTGTGCTGGTTGTTCAGAGACTCTTGGAATAGAGATTCTGCTTGTTTTCTGCAAATGAATCTCTAACCCAGACAGCCTGCAAATGGATGGGTACAGGCCAGTAAATTATAGATACAGACACCATACCTGTAGGATATGTGTCTCCTGTGGGTGGGTATGTGTACAAAACACTTCGTAATTTCCAGTGCAAAGAATTGTAGATTTTTGCATCTCTACTGCTGTCTGTAGTCCCTCATAGGAAAAGCTTACCAGTCTGATTAGACAAAGCAAGCCTTATGATATATGAAGCCTTTTGGGAAACACAGAATAAATTTGTCTGGAAAAAAATCACATAAGAA
This sequence comes from Lepidothrix coronata, assembly GCF_001604755.1. Lineage (NCBI taxonomy): Eukaryota > Metazoa > Chordata > Aves > Passeriformes > Pipridae > Lepidothrix > Lepidothrix coronata. The sequence goes on from NW_016690223.1 coordinate 5,781,510, forward strand.
ATTGATGGGTTGATAGGAAGGGAAAACTGGCAACTGCACCATGGAAGAAACACAGGATGTGTCATGCCAGGGAGCTAGGATTAAGCCCCACACACCATTTCAAGAGGCTGTATTATGGGCTTCAGGCTCATTGGTGAGTGTTTGGGTCTCACTGTTTTGAGTAGTCCAATGAGCAGCTTTGGCTATGATCCCAATCAGCTGCCTGACCACCAGCATCCAGCCTGCCTTAACAGGAACAAGGGCAATGGCATGAAGAGACAGCAATAGCTGCTGTCAGGAAAGCATAATTATAATCCTCAAGGCTTTGAAGTCTCAGTAAGAGGAGATTGTAGGGGTGCTCCTCATCTGACTGGAAAGAGATAAATGCTTGCTTTCTTCCTGATAGCACAGCGCTTCCTAGTGCAGAGTAAAGATATTTTCCTACATATCTTTCATTCCCTGAGAGTGGCTAAGTGACCGAAACACCACCATGGAGCTGTGTTCAAAAGCACAATCTCAGAACCCTGGCTTGAGCTTTGAAGAACTTGAGTATTTGAGCCTTGAATCTCCCTGAAACAGGCTAGAAGAGAGTCCTGTACTCATACCAGGGAAAATCATCATATTTCTGGCAAAGAAACAAGACGCTTTTTGGCACAAGCTTTTTGGTACTTGGACAAGCATCATTTCCATAGGGACAAGAGAGGAACTGCTCTTGACTGTTAAGTAAATCCTTCTTTGGGGCAGATGAACAGTTTTATGTCCCCTGTATCATTTACATTAAGCCATTCTGGGAGATCTAGAGATGTAAGAGTATCTAGACTTGTTTGCAATAAGATGAATAGCGAGTATTTTTTATCAATGCACATGCAATGGTTTCTTCTGCATTACATAAAATACAAATGGGTTTTGCACAGCAGCTGTCATTGTCATCGCTTAAAATAATTCCTTATATATACATATGTGTGTACAGGTGATATCTGTTGGCTGCCTCAGTCAGGAAAGGTCCTATGATAGCTCCTGCTTTTTAGGTGAATTCCCCAAAGAAATCACTTTTAGAAGAGGGGCAAAAAGTGGTAGCAGATCTGCTACAGGGAATGTCTCAAGCCAGCCTGGAAAATCCTGAAAGGAGCAGAGTGAGGAAATTGCCTTCACACCAGCTTCTTTTAAAGAGATGCAAGTGTTCAGATGCAGATGATATACTTAACAAGATTCAGATCTTGGATTCAACAGTGAATCACTAGTAATTATTAAGTGGCAATAAGATCTTGCCAAATGGTTCTCATATGATATTTAGCCTCAAAGAGGACATGATTTTCAGCCTTTGAGTACACCAAAAACAAAGGCTTCAAAAAGACTCTGTGAAGTACTGCCTCAGATTCAGGACCAGGACCAAAGTAATATGTTTAGATACTGGGATTTGATTTTGACCATATGAAATTTGAAAATTTCTGATTTCCAGGGCCACATTCTCTGCTGCCCTTGTCTTGGTTATTGCACAGCAGGTTTATAGTGATGTGTACCATATCTCACAGCTGCAGCAGTGAGTTCAGTAACCTTTGCATTACTGGACTGTAGCACCGAGGGTGATAGAAGGCCAAGGCCTGGTGTTTGGCAGAAACTCAAGAGCTTTAAAAGCTACACATTATCAGAGCAACAAAAAGGAGACTGTGTTGGGTTAGGTCATTTAATTTTCCGTTTGCTGTAAAAGGGATCAGGCAAGCCAGAAGGCAGTGACCTGTCAACAGAAGAGGATGAAGCAACTTCAAATGAGCCCAATTAAAAAAACCCAAACACAATAATATTATGTTTAGAAAAATCCAAACCCACACACTAGAAAATACAAGCAGGATAATCTGGATACTTTTTTTCCATTATGTATATATTTAAATACCAGATCTTGGCATTTGACCAGAATCCTTACTTGGCTGGTGAAGTGTAAAGGCAAACATATCTGCTCAGCCAAGCCAGCACCACTGGATTTCGATAAGCCGGCTCAGATTGCTTTAGTGCTCCAGAGCAGAATGGGCTGCGTGAGAGTGCTTTGATACTGGCTGTATTGCAGACACTGGATGCTCTGCAAATGCAGACAATAAGTTAGACAAAGAAAATGAGAAGCACCGTAAACCTGTTACTTTTCCTTCTTATTATGATGGAATGTGTTAAGTTTATGCAAAAAGGACCTGCAGATTCCTCCTCCTTCTGGCGACTCTGTACACCAGTGCTTCTGAGAGCAGGAAAACTCAAAATCTGGAAGTGCAGACTTCATCAGCAAGGACCATCTGGGAGACTTATTTTTACATATAATCAAGCTAACTTTTATTCTCAATGCCATAGTAATTACCAAGAAAAGATTCAGGTTTCAGCAGCTCATGAATTTCACCTTTCTATGCAAGAGGAGTAGGGTGCAATAAAAGATACTGGGTGAAATTTGCAAGCATGTCTAGTAGTTTAGGAGAGAACCTTATGCAGATTTTCAGCAAATCATATTATTTTACACAGCAGATATTCAAATGTCTGTAGGCATTTATAGCTGACAACTGTAACGTTTAGCAGGATTTTCAAAGGCAAGTCATTTTTACAAATCCAGTTTGTACCCGTTTGTAGAATCAGATATCTAACTGTGTCAGGAAGGAGGTATTTTTAGTCTGGAAATGTTGCTCTACGGCAATCTGAAATTTCATGCTAAACATCCCGTTTTACCAAATTTCTCTTCAAACTTTGATTTTTCCACCGGTAGCACAAGTTGGAAACAACATTGCTATTACAATTTCTAGCCATTGAAGTAACTGTGATTTCTGAAACAAAAATGACAACAATGTACAAGAGGAGGAGTCTGATAAAGACCTCATTTCGTCCTTTAATTGAAATACTTGGCAATCAGAATATAAATAAGAAAAGAAGTCTTGACGTGTTAGTGAAGCTTTAATGAAATGACTTCTATCCATTCACTTACATATCATTTGTGGTACATTAGTTCTTTTAGCATGGTCTGATTAACCTCATGCCTCACTTCCATTATAATCACTGTGCTGGCATTTCATTACTACCTTTACTTAAACTCTCAGTACCCACACTGTTTATACTTCACAATCTAGTATTATTTGGACTGATTTTCTTCCAGATGGGGAGTTGAAAAACCCATAGAAATCTATGAAGAAAGAGATGGGAAGCAGGCTGAGCTATATGTTAACATCGGTCGCTGTGTCAGTGCCTTCCCTGCCATACAGGGAAGTCAAGGGTATGAGTGGAAGTTCCCAGCTACAAGGCAATGCCAATCTCAGGTTACTGCAGGACCAAGTTCTACCAAAAATGCAGGTACAGCATGACAAATTGAAAAGAAATGTGAAAGCACTAGCCTTGGGTGAATTTTAACGTTATTATTGTGTTACTCGAATGGCTTCAGGACACTAGAAACAGAACATTTATAATACTTTCTTGGGATATTTTTAAGGAAAAAAAAATCATCCCAAACAAAACAAAGCAAAAACAAACAAAACAAAGCCAAACAGAAGAACCCCCCTAAACTATTTATATGTTTCACTTTTAAGGACAAAAAATTCTAAACTCCGTCTTTTTGTTTTAAATATACACAGAAATTCGATGATGTCTGTTCTCTATTATAGAAATGCTTAACTCATGGCAAGCCTCAAAAAAGAAGACTTGAAAAAGCCTGTAACAAATAAAATAGACTGCAGTTGCCTGCTGGATATCACATCATATATCTCACCAGAAAGAAAAGCCATCAATATATCAAAATGTATCTGAAAAGGAGAAGTTGAGTCAGTTCCACATGGCCAGTCCTTCTGACTCTTTAATGGATACATTTTGAAGCATCACTACAGATAACAAGGCAAGAATTACTACTAATTTTGTTATGTTAGAACTATGTTTTGGTGCTCCCCAATTTCTCTGGGCTCACAGAAAACAAAATTAGTATAAACACATTACCATGTTAACTGTATTCAAAATCCCATGGACAACTGTAACCTTTAATATCTATCTTCAGAGCAATTAAGAAAGATTAAACATTGCTAATAACCCATTTTTGTTTCACTTTTGTTTCTCTTCTGTTTTTCAAATGTTCACCCTCCCCACTTCATAAATCTTCATTATTTGTCACAGTTCACATTGATATTTCTGTTTTCCCACTCTGTCAGTAAAGTAACTTCTATTTCTGCAAACAACTTTATTCAAACCAAATAGTGACAACATATCTGTGTTTTGCTTTTGCCAAGTCCATGGGATCTGATGCTTGGCTGTATATTTTTATTTTATATACAGTGTATATATACATACATGTATGTATACATACACACACATATACACACATATATATATACATATATAACTATATATGTATACATTCACACACATATAAACATATGTATGCATTGTTTTTTGCAAATGAAATCAGAAAGCAAGCAAAACAAGACTGACCTGACTTACCTGTACTGGGTTCACAGTCAATGAAATCTTCATCGTCACTGGAACATTCAGCTGATGAAACAATGTCATCTGTAGTCTGGCATATGAAGCAAAGGAACAAAGGGAAAAAAAAGTAAGCTATTTGCAAGTCAAGAGGCTGTTACAGAGGTAACTAAGTGTCCAAGAAAAAGAGAGTTTCAGATTTGTAACTTTTAAAATATTTAAAGTTGTACCAAGCACTCCAGATGTGCCTGTGTAAATGTGCCTCCATTGAGTTGGAGTCTCCTGTCAAAAGAACAGTGCTTATTCTGTGCTGTTGAATATTTCAGGTGTGCATAGGTGCTGTGCACCTGCTGGGCTGTTTAGGTCAGCAGGCGGATCACACTGATACTGCTGAACAAAGTACAGTGGGCTATAATGCTTTTTTTGGCTGTCAAACTGCCCTCCAACAGCCACAGTAGATGTGTCTGGTTGGAAGATGCTGGGCTCCTCAATAAATACCAGTATCATATAGAGTCAGACAGAAGGCACTTACTGCGAGACTTGCCATAGGAGGCATGTTCAGATTGAACATGCTTTCTGCAAAGAAAAACATACAAGATAGACTCAGATACTATGCATCACTGAGGCAGCTAGCAGTACTCTTTGCTACAAGTGATCCATCACTGAGGCTAAGTCAACTCCTGCTCTGTTAATGCACCTCTTGGGCTGGGAATCTGGTGGACAGTAAATATCTGTGCAGCCCACTTGTTGCATGAAGAAGAACTGCTGCACGGGTCAGGTATGCCCAACATACAATTTTACCTGCTTGCTTAACAAGCAGAGATATGACCATAACAAGGTTAATCAGCTAGAAAGTCTGTTTCTTCGGGAGGCCTGGAGACACACCATCTATAACGCAGCTGTCTCCTTCGAGAACACACGCAGGATCACTCTCGAAGAAAAAAGGCAACGCAGAAAGAACCGTGTATTGCAGAATACACCATCTAAGGAGTCTTTCTGCTGTGCCTTTTGCAATAGGATATGTCTGTCACGTATTGGCCTCATAAGCCACCAACGTGCCTGCAGCAAATGTGGATAGAGCCTTCCCAAATCTTCGTTCGCGAAGCCTCGCCATGATGATGATGAAGCCATACTGTAACTGTTCACAACTGTTATAGGTTTCAGCACATTCTTTCAGCACATTCCTTTGTATTTCCAGCTGGTGATTTTTTTATTTTGTGTGTGTGTGTGTGCTGGTCTAATTAATGAGCAGCATGTACTGCAGCATGTTAGAGAGAAGTGTATTGGTGTCTCTCCCCAGCAGCATCTCCTGCCTGTAATTGCTGCAATTAGTTGAATTAGTAATGCAGACCATTAGGGAGAGTCTGTGGCAGCCTCTGGATAGAGGTTGTAATGTTCCTGCACACAATGCAAAATTACCACAGCTCAGCAGCACTGGCTCAAATCACAGCTTCTGCTGAAACTGTCTCCCTTAACAACTCTTCCTTGAAGAGAGCTGCCTATTCTGTTGAGCAGTAGGATCAGCGGGTTAACTCCTGAAACAAAACACCTGAAATGTTCCTCACCAGGCAGGAAGTATTGCTGAACTTGGGAGCAGGGCAGCTGTACTTTAGTACTCTCAGTGAGTATTCCCAGGAATCTCACATCATGACAAGACTTTCAAATCCTTATTCCTGAAAAAGACTCTCCAGCTTTAAATAACATCTCCTTTATATTCATATGTCTGCTAAGGCTGTCTCCAACATGTTCCCTCTTTCCTTTAAATAAGTGTTCTGAGGTCTCAGTCTTTCTTTAGCCTCCTCTGCTCCTAGTGCTATGAAGTACCTCTGACCCCAGTGAGAAGTCCCTCGGTCTTCCCTCTCTCTTTGTATTTGAGCTAAGGGGAAAAAAACAGAACCAAGAAATCAGTCAGAAAGACTGAACCTAACATTTCTTCAGTCTTCATTTCTGTGGCTTAGATTGAGCAAAGAAGGAAAAACAGGATTGGTCAGCTGTAAATAAAAATTGTAAAAATAAAGTATCTGTAAAAAACCAGCCATGAAGTAAGGGAATCCTTATTGTATGTATTACTCAGTCATATCCAGTATTGCCATTTGGCAATGTTTTGTAGGATGCAATCTTGCAGTAGTTTCAGGCTTAAATACTTTCATTAAATACTTTTATAATCTTGCCTCAATGGGGAGTCAAGATTAAAAGGGACTGGAGGTAATATGTACAAAGAAATTTCCTGTCTTACAATGTCAAGGTCATTTTTTTAACATCTTTCAGTCATAAAAGGTGGAAGAATTCTTCTGACTTCTCTCTTAAAACAAGCTGGCTTTAAAATTTTGTCTGCACAAGAAAGGAGGAATGCACAAAGTAGACATTTACTCTTTTCAATTTTTCTGGTCTTGTCACATATATTTTAGAAAGTATTACTTATCCTGGTAAACTTTATAACTTATAAAATGATCACATCTTCCAACAGTGAAACGCAGCTGTCCCTGGGTAGAAAGACACTAGTTTTTAATTGCACCAATGTATAGTAATTTAGCACAATTTAGTAAACAAAACTATACTGCACGAAATTTTTAAGCAGATTAAATGTAGTTAGCGAAACTGGAGGTTTGTACTATAGTTGTCTAAAGTTAAGGATAGCACTGTGAAAAAAGAATAAAATATCCATCACTACTAGAAGACTTTCTCAGTGCTAAAGGCCTGGCCTGGCAATTGGTTTTCGTTTCCACGTTGAATTTAGAATGTGTGGATTTTGCTCTTAGTTGAAGATCTGACAATTCACACTTCTCATAGAAGAATAGCGATGATTTGCTCCAGTAGGAAATAAACAAAAATTATAACAATGTGTTGTTGTCACTTATCAGCAGCTATACCTATTCGATTACCCACTTACTTGCTCAGATGTAAGGGCTTCATGCAACATTAACTTGGAATCAAATCCAATTGAATTGACAATGTGATTGAGTATTTGCAAAGAATAAGGAGTTTCTTTATAACTCTTTTTTTCCTCTCTTGCTTATTAGGGACATCATATGAAACTAGAAAGGTAGCATGCCCAGAAAAAAAAAAAACAGGTCATATTTCTTTATACAATATTGTTGGGTTTGTTTGTGGTTTTTTGTTGTTGTTGTTTTTTTTTTAACTGAGCAACTCCTTGCAATAGGATACTGGTAGGTAATAAATTTTGGAAGTGATTGGCCAAATAAAAGGTAAAAACATCCTTGCAAGGCTAGTAAGTACCCTATACCTAGGTCCCTGTGCCAGGAGCTGAAAAGTCATGAAGCCTGGCCCTTGTTTCTCTTCTTGATCAATATCCCATCTAATAAGCAGCTTAAGGCAGCACATGTAACATATTTATGCTGCACTCTTAGATATGTGTACCAGATTATCTGCTATAAAATCCTCATGCAGCTTGCGTTGGTTCTGAACAGAGAAGGGCAGAGTCAGCCAGACTCAGACAAAATGCAAACGTATGATGTGCAAAACTCTGCCAACTCAACCCTCTATCTGCACTTTTTCAAGACTGGTTCCACACTCGATTTTATCAATTAATCTCCATCCTATCTCCCCATCCCTATTGCAAGCTATTTCACTTGATATTCCAGTTTTTCTTGCTCTGTGGCTGCTGTTTATCCCATGTTGCTGACTTTATATGTGTAAAAATGAGGGTTAGAATAAGAAAAAAGCCTCCAGAAGTGGTGGTACACTTAAGTCAAGGTCATTAACGAGATCTCTAGAAACCACTGAAAAGATAAGTACACTAATCTGTCTTGCCATTTCCTATCTTGTATTTTTAATCTCAGAACTTTCCATCACAATTCATCACTAACTGATTTTCTAGTCCCACCACATATTGGTTTTCCATGCACCTTCCACTCAAATACCAACATCTGAATCATCCCAAAGGAATAAAGCCATTTCCGTGAGGAAGAGCAGCAAATTCCTGACCACGGAAACAGAGTAAAGGAAACATCCAGAAGACCATTACTTCTTGTAACAGGAATCTGTACCTTTCAAAACCCTCCTGGAGCTGAGAATTTTCACCAGAGGATTACTGTATTTGGTGTTTCCACAAGACAGGAGAGGCTAGGGAGCAGAGACCCTAGAAATCTCTCCACTAAATTTCTTCTCATCACACTGTAAGGCAGTAAGCAAAATCACTATCCCATTTCTGGTTCCCTTTTCCCATTTTTGAAATGGTTCTGACTATACTCACCCATTGGCCCCAGGGGATGTAAATAGATTAATTCTTTAGTGTCTGCCCAGAGATCTAGGGATAGTAAATGCTAAACATTCTTATGTACGGGCAACAGGATAGTAATGAAAATTCTCCATGCGCTATGAAGGAAACAATGTTTGTGTTTTCATTGGAAAGAACATGAGAGAGAAAATATTTTCTCTTCCTCATATTAGCTAAATTCTATATTAAAAATAATAAGTCACACTACACTATTTTAAAATATGTATTTCATTTTTAAAGAACCCCAGATTTGAAATTACTTGGCCTGTATTAAAGGACATAAAACTAAAGATAGGTATTATAATAACTTTCAATAAAATCTCTCTCTGGCAGGAACCCTTTTTATTCCTTCCTCTGAAAGATTTTTTATGGCATTTATATTATTATTTTTTCTCTCCCTCTCTCTAGCGTTTAATGAAATTGCCTTGGAATAAAACCAGGGTAGGAGAAAGTGCTAAACTCTAAGTCCACCCTAGAGGATTTATGGGCATATTTACCTTCAAATTCTTTCAATTTCACTGAATTGGCTCCCCATTCCTTTCCATGAATTATTAGTTCTGTAATCAGCTCCTCCTAATTATTCACTCTAAGGGCCTCTTCAATCTTGCCACGGTGATGCCTCTACATCTTTGTTCATTACACTGTATGTACTGGTGTGGGATGTACAGTGCAAAGAAATTTGCGATGGTGCAGCAAGACCTGCTCAAGATGACTCCATTCCTGTCTAATTTTTCAATTGCTCAAAGCCCTAGTTTATGTATCAGATCCATAACCTTTGCTCCTTTGTTCTATATAAAATGGCAGGTGCTGAATCTTCCTTTTCCCAATTGCAAACGTTTTTCGTCACCTTGCTCTTTGGGTGCACTGCTATTTGAGAAAGATTAAGCATGCTGGGTAAAATAAGTCCTGTCACAGAATAGTTTTATGAAATTATAAACAACGCACCCAAGAATGATGGAGTTTCCCCTTCTACTGAGAGAGAAAAGACAAGGACCCATAAATTCAAACCCCAAACAAATTTCTGCAGAATGACTTACTTGGCAGTTGCTTCACTTGGTAAAGTAGGATTCAATTTTCCTACTTGCCTTTTTCTTGAAACTCTTCTGCACACCATACATATTACTTCCAATTCAACACCATTATTTGAAAAGCAACACTTACTGCTTTGTTGTGAGAGAACTATAAATCTATTTGCCACCAAGGAACCACAATTTACAGTACTTCTTGAAATACAAATATCACAAAATATCAGGCACAAATATCTTCCCAAGGTGGAGAAATACAGTTGTATTAACCTGGGCACTGCATTTGCATTTCACACCTAAAATATACAGAGCTGAAAGTTAACAAAGTTTTCATAAATACAACCACTTGACTCCCTCCATTGCTTCTGTACTACTATATTTTCTAAATATCTCAAATTTATTATGGAATATGGACCATGTATTGTCTTCTTTGTGTAACAGCATACAGTATGAATGCTCCCCCAGAATGCTAAGAAGTAGTGACGCTATCCTGTCTTCTAGAAACCAGGATGTTTCTTGACATATAATAGGTTTAAGGCATTTGCTTTCCCGCCAAAAGAAGAGAGTAGATGAAGTGTCTGTCTCATTAGGTATCATGTCTAGCTCGAATACCTCAACCTTTCATACTTTGGTAGCCAGGCTTCTTAAAAAAGAAAAACTTTTCCTATTCTGTTCACACTATTCAATTAAATAAGAATCCTTCATCTGTCCTTTCTACATGTTACATTTGTTTCACACCTTTTAGTTAATCTTTATTTGCAAAGTACCCTGGAGTTCATTACGGTATAGCAGACGTCAGAGACTCAGTCTGGACAAATCCAAACTACTACATACAGAAAGAAAGAATCTGCATACAAATGGAAAAATATTAGAAGTGTTGCAAAAATCATAATGAGGTATTACAAAAGAAGCTGCAATTTGGGACTGTATAAACTTTTCAGGAGAGTCCTGTATCCACCATCTGTTGCTAAAGGGTTAATACTGTCCATCTCATTAGCACTGGATAGAACATGTATTTTCTTATCATGGGACAGACACAGCCAGAAATATGTGCAAGCCCTTTGCACCCCCCCACAGTGCTGCTGAGGTTCTGTCTACCTCTGCCCAGGCAATGCATCAAAGAACATGAAACTAATAATTTTTCTTCATATAGCTCATTTGCAGTATATACAAAAACAAGAGGGTCAAATCCTCTGTTGGTTTAAATTGGCATTGATTTCAACCAGATTACAACAACTTGCAGGAAGAGAGAATAGCCCATTACATTTAGTTTTAGGCAATTCAATGCTAAAAGAGTAATTGGAGTCAATTCAGAAAAGAGCCACTGAAGAGAGGAAAGAACTTGAGAGATGTATAGTAAAATATCAGAACTGGACTTAAGGACTAAAAGTATGATAAATATCTACAGGTGTCACAAAGGACATCAGAAAGAAAGATTAATTATTTAGGGTGCTTTAAAAAAAGAGTGGATAAAACTAAGCCAAAAAAATCTCAATAGTGATCTTTATCAACTATGGAAAAGTGCCCTCAAGGAAATACCAGAAACCACTAGCACTGAGATCAAGCAGTTACACAAGCCATCCAGGTAGGAATACCATTAGTGTATATGCTCTAGTGGGGAAGAGCTTGCCCCATCTATCTTCAGTCCAATCTAATTCACTCTAAATCAAGTCACTATTTGCATCCTCTCCATCACTATGTAACATAAACGTGTTACACATTTCTCTCTGTCATTCCAAAGCAGGCAGTAAAGGTATCCAGAACAGCCTTTCAGCCAGTTGTGCTCAGATCAAGAATCACAGAATATTCTGAGTTGGAAGGAAACCTTACTAGGATCATCAAAGTCTAAGCCCTGACCCTGCACAGGACAGACCCAAGAATCACACCAAGTGCCTGAGAGCACTGTTGAACTCTGAGAGCTTCTTGAACTCTCTCAGGCTTAGTGCCGTGACCACTTCCCTTGGGAGCCTGTTTCAGTGCCCGACCACCCTTTGGGTGAAAGAACCTTTTTCTAATATCCAACCTAACCCCCTCTGACACAGCTTCAGGCCATTCCCTCTGGTCCTGTCACTGAGGCTGGTAGGTTACCTACCAAGAGGCTGACAGGTAACCAGCAGGCATGTACCCTTCAACAGTAGCCCAGCAAAAGTGCATCTCCTGGCTGCATGTTTCCGGATGAACATAAAAGTTGATTTGTTGTCAAATTATACCATTAAGTAGGGATCATGAGAGAGCTACCCTTTACCAAAATCAGTCATTTTTCCATTACTATGGCAGGCAAGAGACTAAGGAACTAGCCAGTTAAGTAAGAGAAAGCAAAAAATAATCCTCCCAATTGTATGCCAATCCAGGATCATGAGCAGTAATATTTAAAAACAGTCTTGAAAGCTTGAATTAGTCCTTTGAAAACCAAAAGCCTGTCTCAATAAAATCAATAGTTCATTAAGACTGTAAAGTCTGAGTCTTCTCAACCAGGTTTGATGACAAATTTCAGATACTTTGTTCTGTGCCAGAGCTGTGCAAAGACAACAGGGAAAAATCATGTTTCTGCCTTTCGTCTCTGTCTGTTGGCAGTAGGAAAGGGTGATGATGTTGTGAGGGAGTGTGAGCAGAGAGAGAAAGAGAAGAGAGGGCAAAGAATGGAAAAGTAAAGGGAGGGCAAAGAGGGGAGAAAGAGAAGTAGGGAGGATTAATTCATCTGTTGTTCAAGGCACCGTGACAGGGGAAGGAAAAGTATTGAACCACAGCAGCTTAACTCAACTTCAGTGTACCTTCCAAAAGCATAAGGAATGTAATTCTTCATGGTGTTCTGCTGATAAGCAAATCCTTCTAAATCCTTTCAATTTATTTCTTGGCCTGAAGAAATTACATACTATTTAGGAGCTAAATAAATAAATAAAATTTCACTTCCATGAATCTAGATTGGTTGTTTATTGATTACATATGCCCACAGAGTCACTTGATTTTCTGTTTCTTTTATTTCCTAACAGAACAGTGGTCTTTTCGTCTTGAACTAGGAAAGGATCAACTGGCAAGTCTTTTCCAGATTAGTCAGTGTAACCATCAAGATTTGCAAGAGCTTTCAACTGGACTGTAAAATACCGTTGATTGGTTTTAATACAACAGACACATCTTTGGTGTGAGAAGAGACTCTTTTTCCTGCTTTATCATCCATATTCTCCTTTCTTTGTGCATTTTCCTTCTTCCAAAGAAGTACCTTGAAGACCGAAGTTGTGTTTATGCACTGAAGTCATTATCTGAGCATAGTGCCCCTCAGAGTGATCACAAGAAGAATTTTCACGCTGAGTGCCCTTTTCATCATTTGATACAGCTTGTTCCCCTTCTCTATTAAATTTTTAGTATTTCTAATTGAAAGAAACCTGTTACTTGAAACAGAAACTGCCAGCCCTCTGTTTTAAGCATAATCCCAGTTATAAAGATGGTGGTGATACAGGTGAAAATTCCAAAGGTACACTAGGTGTACCCATCATGAACTAAAGTAACTAAATAGTTTAATGCTAAAATCAAGCCATTACAGCTTAACCCACAACAACTCCCACTCTGAAATCAGTGAGAGCTGCTGGAAGGACAAAATGCTGAAATTCAAGCACTGCTCGGGAGTCTGACTTTCTGAATATCACATCAATCTACACAGTGTTTCCCAATCCTTGTCCAAGAGTCCTCAAATGGAAGACATTTCTTTTCAGAAATGGTCTGAAAATAGTTTCAGAGTGGTCTCCCCTGTGCTGTTATCCCCCTAAGAAGAACCAACAACCAGCAGAATGCACAGGGCAGCATAAGCTTCAATTTAGCCCTCTTCTCAGTATCTGCTTAAAGCAGGACACAGGAAGCAAAAGCTGAATACAGATTCTCAGAGGTGTGTAGGAAAAAGCCAGCTTATTGCCAGAATTAAACATTTTGATGGTGTGGGCTCTAGTCCCTTTGCACTCATTCTGATGTATTAACTTAAATTGCCACAGAAATAATTTTATTAATATGCTAGGCTATAAACTATGCTTGCTGAAAAACAAAATGTTATCTGCTTCACCAGCGGAAGGGCAGGGCAGATCACTGGAAAGCAGTAACTTCCTAAATTGCCCCAGTCCAAATTGCCAAGGACATTGAATCAGAGCCCTCATGTTACTTGATTTTGCAGTCCTGATATTGTCATAAATTCACTATCTGACATCAGCAAAATTGCTTCCTTTCCTCATGCTTCTGTTTATACTGCCATAAAATGGTGAGAAAACAACTTCTCTGCTTGCTTGGCATACAGTCAGAATTTTAGTAAACATTTTACATTCTCAAAGCAAAGCCTAAATACAGAAAACTCCTTTACATTTAGTAAAGGGAAGCCTATGTTTCAAAAAGTTAGAGACTAATGATCTGAGATGAATCAGCTGCCCTCTGAAGACTCAGCCTCTAGTAAGAGTAAATGGGTTTTTCTTTGCGTGCTAGCTGGCACTTAATAACTGTGTCAGAAGAATATTTTTCATTTACACTTTGCTCCTTTGCTGGAAATCAATATGTCGTTTGCTGGCATTTTCTCCTGGACATCTTTATTTAGCTTGTCTTTTCTCCTCAGAGGGGAGGGAGTTGTATTTGATTTTGTTCTGTTATTGATTGGATCACTCTGAGCAAGAAATAAATAACTAAGCACAGCACAGTAGCTTTAATGACAATCTCTTAAGCCTCAAAATCTGCACACCATGTTGTACTCCCCCCAACACATGACTCAGAAGAAAGAAATCTGTGAAGTACAGTAACTAAGTAGCAAAGAGGCAGTCACATATGCAATTTAACTGGCATTTCTATTTATGTGATCATTAATAAAACCACGCAAGTCCTGCTTCTATTAAAGCAGTATTCCTATTGCTGTAGTACCTACTGCTGGGATCTTGTAATCTCTTACAAATGAGGCTTAACAAGAAATTAAAGATATGGGAGATCTTCTCCCGGCAGACATTTTTCTCTGGAGAAAACTTGAGCAAGTTCCCATATTAAACATTGATGGCAGTGAAACCTAATAGGTTGCCCCCGACCTACAAAAGGCTAGCAAGTGACAGTGGAGGGGCAGCTGCTGTGCCCTGGCTGCACTGAAGTGCCATGCGAGCCCACAGCATCCCTCCCAGCATCAAATGAGAAGAGATGGGCAAGCCAACCCTAGGGCTGCACACTAATCACCCATCTTTTTTTTTAAATTGTGGAGTTCTCTGCCTCCTCTCCTGCTTCTCTCTTAATTTCTGCTTCCTCATTTTTATATCGGCCAAAAACAGTTGGCATATGCAACTGTAAAATTCATAAAGAAGAAAATACCCTGATCTTCAGTCCAAACTGTGGCACTTAAAATCTAATGTGACAGGGTATGTTATTCATAAAGTAACAATAAACGTAATCACTCTGAATAAATGTCCCTTAAAACAACTTCTGCAATTATTGTAAGTACCTCTGAGTGCAATAAGATAAACAACTATCTTTGAATATTTGCATTAATGCACTAGACTATTTTTGCCAGACAAATATTCCTCTTTCTCTCCAAACATTAACCCACACTTAGAAAATGGCATTTAAATACTGTTACTCACAGGATTCACACATTAGCTCACAAGGGCAAGGCAGTACCCACACACATTTAAATGCAGAATAAACATAATGTAGAATAAATAAAGAATAAACTCTGGCACACTAGGTACAGACCAGCACCTAGAAATGCTCCCTGAATAACATTACAGAGCAGAACATTTAACAAAGTAAAATAGCCACTAAATACCTGTATGTAAGCATATATACAACATACCTGTGAAAAAAGGCCATAAATAGTTTTAATTTATAAGCAATAAAGAAGTTCATAAACACAAAAAAGGTCACAAAGGTGGCTGTGGTAGAACTCAGATTTCCCGGGTACAGTGACAGCCTCTTAACCACAAGTTCATCCTTCTTAATATAGGATATAAATGATTGTCAGCAGCTAGTACAGAAACAGCAGTATACACACCAAAAGTTATATATTACCATTAACATATTAACATACTAACATATCAACATAATCACAGTCAAACCTAATAAAAATTAAGTTAAACAGTTCTAGACATTATTTCATCCAGCAATACAACTGCCAAATATTTGAAGCTTAAAAACCATGCTTTTCTATCATTACAATTTTTTTTTCCTTTTGAAATATGAGTAGAGTAACAACTTTACTGGACGGATAGGGAACTGACTTCACACCACATGATAGCAAAAAACAGGTAACAAAAGAGTAAACGGGTAAATGAAATCAGTCCTACCACCACCAGGAATCACAGGGGGAAATTTAGGAAAGTTAGAGATAGAAGTTTGTCTAATCATAACTTAAACAAGGAAAGAGATCTACTCCCATCAAACTTGTACCCATCAGCTTAAAAAACATACTTCGTCCATCCAGTACTGATGAAACCAGGTACACTTTAATCTCATGAGCTGTGGAAAATGACAAATGCCTCCTGCACATCAAATTTGAACTGAACTTCACTGAAATACCACATGAAGTGGTCCAAGCTGCAAATGGTTGTCATGCAAGAAAATTTTGTGATTGGGTAGGCAGACTCCCATCCACAACAAACCTGGCCAACACTTATCCCCGCTGGGTGCCTCAGCAGCCCCTGCCTAATCAGAACATTTGCTCTCTGTGAAGTATAAGAAGGCCATTTTCCTTGCTTATTTATTTAGTTTTCTAGTGAGTTTGATTAACTATAGTAAAAGCAAATCAATCTTTTGTGTTCGTGTAAAATGGAAAAAGGAAAAAAGTTAGCTTTAACAGCCTAATAGACGCTCAGCTGGAATGCACTTACTGAGAGAGAGCTAGACAAAGGAATTCAAGCAACTTTAAACACCATCAAGAACATGATGACATCATCTATACTTCTACCTGTTTAAAGGGAAAACAACAAACCCACACCACACCCAGTGAAGAGGCTTTCTGTTTCTCTGCAATTCTATCAAGGCAGCAAGTACTACAAGGTTCTTCCTTGTGTCCTTCAGATTTCCATGGTGAAAGCTGGGAGATACTAGGAAGCAAGTATCCAAAGGAACATCATCAGAAGGAGAGAGGACATGAAGTTCTAAATCAATAAGAATCTCTCTTTCACTGTCAGTAAACTTGCTTCTAAACTCAGATTTGTTGTAAAGTAACATTTTTGACAACAAGAACCTCTCATAAAGATTGTAAGATAGAATGAAATTGATGCCCACTACAAAATGAAGAAGCTTCCGCATAAAGAATTTGAGTGAGACACTTATAAGTTGAAAGTAGCACTCTGAGAAAGTCTTTTTGTCATATATTCTAATTATAACGTTGACAACACTGGAAATCACAAAAGAAACTCTGCTTGATTTTATATGATGTCCATTAAAAGTCTTTAGTAATACACAGAAATACCCAAGCCTTCCAGATTATGGATGGCCAAGTTTTAGCCCACAGAGGATTTAACCTTAGTCTTAGCAACACATAGAACAGAACAGTTTGAGCAGGACAGAGCCAAAATGTAGCAAGAGGTATTTGTCCCCATATCTAAAGTACTCCAGTCCCTGACTGGATAGATAAAAGTGTATGCTTAGGTTTCTTGCTACATCAGTTTCTGCCTTTTCACAAGAATTACAAAAGCAGAAAAATCGGAATTTTTGTTCTATGACAAAATTTGATGTTCCCTTACTATAACAGCTATAGCAACAGCTTGATGGTACATTTCTAGTCTCTCTTGGGAGGAAGCAAGTTCACTTTCCCTTAAAATTCCTTTCTCTATGGTATCATTATTGTAGCTTCACTTGTTCTATCCAGAAACAAATCATAGTAGCCACTGACATTAAACGGTGGTGCCTTCTGTACTTTTACCACTTGATTTTCAGACTTAGGCCTTACTCACAGTAGAGAGGTTACTGGCATGACAGACATGAGGGCATATCCAAGTTGTCAGAGCTGCTCCTTTTAGGTCTAGCAATACTGACTGAAGACGGGGTTATGCTGGCATAGTTACACCATTTCTGTGTGTTGCAAGCTAAGCTGACAATAGCTGCCATATTTATACCCATATCAGGATTTTGACTGGCAACAGCATGTAAAATCAAAGCATATGGATTTTTGCACTCTTGGACACTGCAATGACATTGTCAGAACTCTAGAGTATAGCACTGTATTACTCTGAATGCTTCAGATGGCAAAAGAGTTTTTAAAGAATCCTGTAATTGTCTGCACAGTTGTTAGCAGGCATAAAACTGCAAATAAAAGACCGGACAGTGAGATTTTTTTTGATTCAGAAATCTCAAGGTAAGAGGGGTCCATTATTTTCACCTAGTCTGATCGCCCATTTTCCACAACTGTGGAATTACACAGAAGAGCCGGGTTCTGGGACTGAGAGGCAGAGTGCCTCTGCCACTGATTTGCAATGACTCTTGGCAGGGCAGTTAACCTGCCAGTACATCATGGCTTAATTTTAAGATAGTAAAGATGCAAATGTATCTCTTGGATCCAAATGTTTATAAGCTACTCTGAGAATACTTGGAGGAGAGTGCTGTGTAAAGCATCAGGAGAAAGATTATAGAATTACAAAATTGTTTAGGTTGGAAAAGATCTTAAAGATCATTGAGGCCAACCACTAACCTAACACTGCCAAGTCTACCACTAAACAGTGTGT
>NW_016690224.1:0-26051 GCF_001604755.1 Lepidothrix coronata
CCCCCCGCCCGTGATGCAGCGAGAAACGCCAAATCTCGCGAGAACGCGCCGCCGCGTTCTCGCCGCCGGCCGCCATCTTGGAGCGGCAGCTGTCACGTGACCGCTCGCAGCCGTTCGCCTCCGCCTTCCCCTCCCCCCCCACACCCCCTCACCCGCCGGGAACCGGGCCCGGAGCGCCGAGGCTCGACTGCGGGCGGGGCTCGCCCGCGGGGACATCGCTTATTTTAAGGACGGTGGATACGCCGGGTTTTTTTTATTTTTTTAGAGGGTGGAGAAACTTGCTGCGTTCGCGCTGCTGGGAGCACGGAACCCCCGTGTCGCGGCATGTCCGGTGGCGGGGGAGAGCGGGCAGCGCGCGGCAGGGCCCGGCGGTGGGAGGCGGGGGGTGAAGGAGGGGGGGGCGGGCGCGAGACGGCGGCGGCGGCCACGTGACCGGGGAGGCCGCGCGGGGGGGGCGGGGAGAGTCACGTGGTGGCGCCGAGCGCGCGCCAGCGGCGGGGCGGTGGCTCGCGGGGTCACGTGGAAGGGGGGAGCGCGCGTGGGGGGGGAGGTGCGGCGCGGGTCACGTGGTGCGGGCGGCCACGGCCCCCCCCCTCCCTGTGAGGGGAGGGAGGGCAAAGATGGCGGCCGTGAGTTAGAAAGCGGCGGGCGGCGGGGCCGGCGGCGGACACTTCCAGGAGCCCACGGGAGGACCGAGCGCCACAGAGAGTGAGTCCCGCGCCGCCCTTCGCGCCTGGTGCCGCGCCCGCTTGGCTGCCTCCGGCCGCGCCCCGCGGCCGCCCCGCGGGGTTCCCTCCCCTCAGCCCCTCAGCGCGGCCCGCGGGGGTGTCCGGGGTGGGGGGGGCCGCGCCGCGTCGGGAGCGGCCCCGCGTCTCGCTCGGCGCCTCAGCCCCGGGGAGGCCGCGCCGCCGCCCCCGCGGGGGTCCCGGCGGGCCGGGGGCGGCCCCAGGGCGGGGAAGACGCCGCCGCCGCCCTGGCCGAGCCCCGGGAGTCCCGCGAACTTCGCGCCCGGGGCCGTGCGGGGGTGGGCGGCGGAGCCCCCCCGGGGTCCCGCGGAGCCCGTTCTGTGGCAGGGGCGGAGGCGGCGGGGGGGTTTGGCCGCCCCCCCGCCCCGCAGAGCCCCCCGCCCGGCCCGCGCCTTTGTGCGCTCCTTGCGTGGCCAGTGATTGTCGGGGCTGGCAACGGGGGGATGGGGGGGTTTGATTTATGGAGCCGGAGCGGCTCCGAGAGCCGCCGTGAGACGGAGCCCTCCCGCCCTCCCCCGCGATCGCGGCTCTGCTGGAGGGACGTTCAAAGAGGTGAAGGTCTGGAAACAAAAAAGTCGCGCCTGGGACACGATTACGCAGCCGATTCTGGCCCCAACCCGGAAGTTTATGTCGCGAACACGTGTTGGTGGGAAGGTGGCCGGGCTGCAGCCGCCGACCCTCCGGCCCTCCCACCGCCTCCCCTGGGGCTTCCCCGCCCGGCAGAGCCCTCCCGGGGCCCCGCAGCCTCAGGGGAGCTGAACCGCAGCGACAGACACGGCCTCAAAGTCCAGGGACTCAAACACAGGTTGCTAGGGTGAGTAATTATTTAACGTAGAAATGCCCCTATAGTCTGAAAGGGAAGAGGCCTTGTGGGGTTTTCTTCCTTGCGGGGTTTTTTCTTCTATTTTTTTTAGGTTGTTTCTTTATTATTTTTAGCTGACCAAGTTCCACACTGAGTTTGAGAGTAAATTGTACTTCCTTCCAGGTACTCATAGGTTGGTTTTAGATGGTTGGTGTCTCTTACAGATGAGGTCAATTTTTTAAATGCTTAAAAAATACCTCTGAATTGATCTATTAGATAACTCCAAAGCAAGTAAATAAAATTATTGGTGTAACCAAATGACACGATCTAAAGTTAAGAATTAACTCAGTGATAACCTATTTGGCTTTAGACTACCAGCGCTGTGTCTGGATTAAAATTATATCAATACCTGACTGTTTTGCAAGCTGCACTCCCTGAAAATTGAAGAACTGTAGTTGATGATGTAAAGCAAAGAATTTATTATGGCAGAAATTGTGTAACAACATGACATTTGGATTGGTTTTCCGTATCTGCCTTACAGCCACGAGATGTTCTATTTGTATGCAATCTTAGTCTTTAGACATAAAATGTGGGCAGTTTGTCTTGTTGTCCAGACAATTTCTTTGCTTTCAGAACTGGCTGAGAGCTGCTCTAAAAGCCATTGGAGCAGGTCAGGGATATAGGGAATGCATTTTTGGTGCTCTGAGGTGCACCTGGAACTGGCTCCCAGGCCAGAACTAAGGAGGGGTTGTAGTGCTCTTATGCTGCTCTTATCTCCTTGACTTTTCACTTCTTAAAAACTTTTGCTACTGGTTAAATTATCACCTCCGGCCATTTAGTCTAAAAGCTGATTTCATGCCAAATCATTGCATTGTAAAGTCTCTTAATATTTAAGAACTTCTGAATTCCACGTTTTCAGACAGCGTATCCTGACTGCTGTAAATTTTGCAGAATAGTCATTAAAGAGCTTTGAGGCAGAGTGTAATCCCACAGCACCCTGAACCATCCCTTATGTCCTTGCAAGCTTTGACTTTAGAGAGGTAACCAACATTGGAAAGATAGGTAGGATTTTTTCCAGGATTGGATTAACTTCTGATTTTTGTGAAAACAACCTTGCACATGTAAATGAAACGTTAACTACTGGTCTTGGGGTTAAGGCAGGGAAGGATGAGCGAGTTCAGTAATTAGGGTTTTACTCTTTGATTGGATGGGGACTTGGAAAGGGCCAGGAGGGATTGGGCTGGTTGGGTTTTTTCTTTTGTTGTTGCCCAGGTTGCCTTCTGGAGCCAAAAGCTGGGAGATGAGCTGAACCCACGTGGATATCCAGAGAATCCTGTTGTGTGGGGTGGGGGTTAACAGCCCTTAAACCTCTGTTGGGAGAGGCTGCAAAGAAAGATGTGAAACTTCAGATCATTCATAACTCACAGTTTAGACTAGCAGGGAATTTGGGGGGGGTGTCTGTCTTGTCTCTACAACTGCAGTATTTGTGTGCTTTTTTAAATGGCTTCCGGGTGACATGTATTCCTCAAAAAGCCAGTGGGATAAACCCTTCCAATAAAATGAGAACAGGAGTTGCCAACTCCATTGGTGTCCCAGGCCAAGCACTAACACCCAAGTTTGCAGTTGGATTCAGGACAGAGCCCAGGTGTCCAGAGGGTTTGGGAATAGCTGTGCCTGGTTGATTGTGATGTTTGATTTGGACTAACCTGTGATTCTATAATTGATTATGGTTTTTAAATAAGCACTTCAGGCATACAGTGTTACAGTGTGTAACTCACAGACCTGAAAATCAAAAGCCACTTCATTGTTTGGGATTCAACCATTATCTTTCTCAGGGCAAACAGAGCAGGTTGCTCGACATGTGTTTTAAAATCTTTTTTTCTTCTTTTTTGTTTTGCTTTTTGTACCAAAGCTAAAATGGAAGGAAGGAGAGAGCCAGGTTGGCATGGATACATGACATAGTATTAAACATGGCATTCTGGTTTTGTGTCTTTAAACCAGAAATTATTTACATAATACCAAACAGTGGTAGCAAAACTGTCTTTTTATCAAAGTTTTGGGCTGTATTCTTCAGCAGAAGAGAACCTTATAGAAATACTTGATGTGTTTTGGTAGCACTTCTTGAAATGGCAGCAGTTTACGTTTTTTCTTAATACAAGGAAAATAATTGAGAAACTACTGCTGTTGACATTTTATAAATACTTTTTTTTAGTTTTATTTCATAGGTTGATTTTTGCTCAGTGACATTGAACAACCTCACTAAACATAGACAATCTTATTTGCAAGATTCTGCACACTCAAAACAGTTCTTGGAGTGATGAAATGCTGAGGGAACAGCTTGTAATATTCACAACTTTTTAATAAGTATTTTCTTTTGGAGATTTTGAAGATGTGGCAAACAGGTCCTTATATAGTATTGCCAAGGCTGAGCTGGAGAGCTTGATAAAGTCACTTTTCACTTAACTGAGGAGCCTCCTACCTTGCAAGATTATGGAGCTGTTTCAGCCTGATAATGTTTTAGGCTTAACCAGCATGTGTTACAGAAAATAAACTCAGCTACCACAATGCAGCTTCTCCTGTATTTTTCTCCTCATTTAATTTCCTTGCTAAATTAAAACAGGGAGGGTGGGCAGCAGTGGGGCTTGGAAGTTACACAAAGCCTAAAATTGGTGCTAAGTATTCAGTGACTTTTAATGTAAAAATTCTGGAAGTTCAGAATTCCTTTTGTTCCAAACAATGCAGCTTTGTTCCTAGTGTACAGAAACAAAATAACTGAAACTAGTCAAACTTTCATTGTCCAAACTGACAGACAAACAATTGCAGTTGTTTTACTGAACTTTTTGCTGGATTGTGAGCAACCACAAATTTTTAAGACTTAAAATTGGGGTTATCATGAGAGTGATGCAGCTGGGGGATTTCTCAGTGACAAGGGATGCCTCTGGAGATACCCTGGAATTGTAGAAATTGCTTTGCTGGTTCCCCTCACCAGTCATCTAGTGAAAACTTGGAAATAAGGAATTAAAGCATTACTTCTGAACTCTGTGAAACTGTCTTAAGATATCTGAGCCATCATGGTTTTAAAGGTTAAAAATGTCGAGCTCAGTGTCATCACTGGTATGTTAAACTTGACTTAAAAGAGACTTGATGGGTGGTGACACCATTTTAGGATGGCTGGGGGAGATGTGTTTGTGTGGTGTTGGTGTGAGGGGGTTTTTCTAGCCTTGGTTTTGTTTTGAGTCTCAACTTCATAGAAAGGCCTTTCCTTTGTACGTTGTGAGAGTAGACTAGAAGTCATCTGGAGTAATTCTTTTTCTCCTAGTTCTCTTGAAGTAAACAGCCCCAAGCTTCAGACTTTCTGTGCTTCTATTCAGTACAGCCACTTATCTCTCAACCAAGTTTTAGTCATCTGTCTTTGGAGATCAAAACTCCTTCCAGACCAAAGAATGACACAAGTGACATTTTCTTCTCTTGGACACTGAAAGATTTTAGTTTATTCATCCTTTGAACACTTTGTGGAAGGGTGTTCATGCCTCTTCCTAATGGATACTGTAAAGTTATGATTGTAGAGCGTTTTGGAGCTTCTGTTTGATGGGGTGACTTGTGTGAATTCCCCTTCTGTGGAGAAATTCACCTTCGGTGGCTGCCCTGAGTTCTGAACACCAGAATTACTGATAAGCAAAAACTTCCTCTGCACACTTGAGCCTTTCTCCCCTCACCTGTTTCTAGTTAGTAAACAATGCTGTAAGTGTCTAAACTTAGATGGGATGGTCACTGGTAGGATTTTAGCCTGATGAAAATGAAGGCTTTATCTTACCCCATTAATATATATAATCCCCTTTTTTGAGATGGGAACCTCAATCCTTCTGAAAGGTGAAGCTGAATGTCAGTTCTTAATCATTTTTCTTGACCAGTTCAGGCTTCCAGGAGACAGGCTGGTGGGTTCATTAAATCTGCTAGGTGTCTTAATGTTTCTTAATGTCTTCTGTACCTGGTAACTACAAACCAGGCTATTCTGCCAATTTATCTGATCACCTGAAATGCCTTTAAAAACAGAGTCTGGTTCTGACAAGCAAGTGGTGTTTGATGGGGTTGTGTGTGGTCAGTAGCAGTCCTGCCAAGTGTTCTTTACTTAGATACTCCTTTGGGTATCTTTAAATGCTTGCTTAAAAGTGTATTTTCCCCTTGTCCCAGCACCTCAGATCCACTGCTTCACTTGTGGTGCCATCATCTTGGTGTGAATCCACTGAAGGAAGGCTTCTCCCTGCCATTGGACAGACTAAAACTAGGAAGAATAAGAATTAAGTGCCCCAGGCTTAACTTATTACAAGAATTACCTGTTCTGCCAAACGTGCTGAGGAATATGTGTGACCAGCCAGCTGGATGTGCTGAGCTGTGCCTGTACAAAGGAGAAGCAAGGGAATGCTGTTTGGGAGGCTTGGGAAGGAATATCTAAAATGCCAACAAATATTCTTGTCTTCTTACCTGCTTTAGAGTAGGTGTTTGGCTTCGGTGGGTTTTGTTGTTTGTTACCAGTGGGTGTAAAGGGGGTGTGGAGAGTAAGTGAAGTGAAGACCTACTTGAGGTGTATCTTAACCTGTAAAGGCAGCAGCTCAAGTTCTGTGGAATCATTTAATTTTTTGTCTTAATACTCGGGCAGGGTTTCTTTCTTAAGCAAGTGAAGCACGTTATCTTCCTTCTTCATCTTTAAACATGGACTATTTGGCTTTTTAATAAGTTTTTACATTGTCTAGAATAGCTTTTTGAAATTAATTTTGCTTGTCCTCCACATAAAGGAGCCTGTGACCTGCTGGTGGTGTCCTATTTAATATATAGTTACACACTATAATAGTGGCACATTTGCTCTTTCCACCACGCCAAACAAAATTTCTCCAGTGAATGAATGTAACCTAATGTAGCAGCAAGCAAGAAATAAAAGCTTTCCTTAAGCTCTTTATCACTAACTTGTTACAAGATAAAGTAAATGAGTTTTAATTGTGCTTCCCTCCTGCCGTTGCTTCACTGACAAAGACAGTTCATTAGCATAACACAGTCTCACCATTTCTGCTTTTGGTGTGTCTTGTAATGCTTGAAAATGAAGTGCAACAAAGACTAGAAAATGTGTTTTTTAAAGTTTATGGCCATGATAACGTTGTAGTAAACTTTTTAATTCTTCCTGCTTGTAAATGTGGTGGGCATATTAAAAATATTTTTAAAAACAAAACAGAGGAAAAACCTACAAACAAAAGAACCAGCAAATCTAGAAAGTGAAACTCTGTGTACAAGAGGCTGCACCTAAATCCGGGAAAGGGAGTGCTGTGCATGCGAAAAAATAGATCAAAATTAAATGTAACTTGTATTTACAGTTCTGTTTCTTTTTTCTTTTCAGAGATGGTGGAGCCAGGACAAGATCTGTTGCTTGCTGCTTTGAGTGAGAGTGGAATCAGTCCAAATGATCTCTTTGATATTGACTCTCCGGACGTGGTTCTTGCAAATCCAGCACCAACTCCAGCTGTTCAGCAGGTTAAAACAAGAACAGGGGTTTGCTAGAGGACATGAGAGCTTGGGCTTGGTGTGTTGGGAGGGGTGGGGAGGGTGGTGTTCTCAGCGAATGCTTGAAGAATGTGGAGTTTTCATAGACTTCTTGTTTCATGGTACTGAGTTGGGAAAATGACTTGCTATTAATTTAAATCTTTATACAAAAAAGCAATTTGAAACACTTTAGGTAAGCACAAACATAAATAAGCTTAATTTGTGGACATGAGGTGGAGGATGCTGTCATGTGTGAGAACTTTTCTGTCACTGGAGTCTGTCCTCTCTACTATAAAATGCACAAAAACTGTAACACAATACCGGGTTTAAGCTCCAAGATAGCCTTCAATCTGCCAGACTGTAACAGTTTCAGCCTGGGAACAGAAGCCTTGAGGTTTTATTCCTGCTAACTTGTTTCCTGATGCTTTGTTTCTGCAGTCAGTACCTCTTAGTGCATTAGAACTGGGCCTGGAGGCTGAGGCTGCATCGGCTGTGAAACAAGAACCAGAGACTGTTTCTACTCCAGCCTTATTAAATGTTCGGGTAAGAACTGGTGCTGCAGGATCTGTGTGTGTGGTGTGGTGGGTTCACCTGGGCTGGACATCAGGTGCCCACTAAGCTCCTTTATCACGCCCCCTCCTCAGCTGGACAAAGGCTGAAAACGTGAGGTGAAGGGCTCCTGGGCTGAGGTAGGCACAGGGAGATCAGCAGTTTGTCTTGGGCAGACCAGCCTCAGCTTGGGGAAATGAATTTATTGCCAGCTAACAATGGAGTAGGATAATGAGAAATAAGAACAAATCTAAAAATACCTTCCCCCCACTCCTCCCTTTGTCCTGGGCTCAACTTCAATCCTGACATCATCATATGTTGTCTTTGCCGCTCCTTGTTCCTCGCGCTTCTCCTCTGCTTCTGCAGCTCCTTCACAAACTTTCCAAATGTGGGTCCTTCCCATGGGCTGCAGTTCTTGATGAGCTGCTCCAGCTGTGTCTCCTGTGTGGCCACAGGTGCTGCCAGAAAGCCTGTTCTGGCATGGACTCCTCTCCATGGGGTCACGGTGTCCTTTGGGCACATCCACCTGCCCTGGGCTGCAGGTGGATCTCTGCTCCACTGTCACCTCCGTGGGCTGCAGACAGACATCCTGCCTCACCGTGGGCTCCAGGGGAATCCCTGCTCCAGCACCTGGAGCACCTCCTCCTTCTCCTTCACTGACCTTGGTGTCTGCAGTTTATGTATTGGGAATTCTCTTTAGCTCAGGGTTCCTGTACCTGTAGTAGTCATGTCTTGTACCTGGATGATGAATCCTTCATCCTGGTTTTTTTTATTTTCCTTACCTTAAAATAACATTTAAAAATAACTTTCCTAAATATGTGCAGCAATATATTGAAAGACACTTCTTGCAGCACAAGATAATTACTCTGGCATCTTCAGCATGTTATTTGAAGTCATTTCTTATTACAAGTGTCTTCTAAAACCTGGTATCTCCTGTTGATGAAAGGCTAATAAAGTCTGCTTGGGTTTTTTTTATTGTTTTCTGAAAATCTCCCTGGTTCTCTGTTGCCAGCAACCACCATCCACCACAACCTTTGTGCTGAATCAAATAAATCAGCTTCCAACCTTGGGGACTACAATTGTGATGACAAAAACGACGCCTGTCACGACCACCAGACAGACCATCACTGTAGCAAAGATCATCCAGACCAGCACAACCACCCGGCCCTCGGTGGCAGCACCAGCAGTAAGAAATGCCTTGACCACTGCACCTTCCAAGGACCAGATTCAGCTGAAAGATCTGCTCAAGAATAATAGTCTTAATGAACTCATGAAACTGAAGCCACCTCCTAATATTGCCCAACCAGTAGCAACAGCAGCAAGTGAGTTTTCTTCTTTTTTTCACCATTACAGTATTTTAAATAGTGAAATAATGATCTTTGCACATCTTGGATTTTCACTGATTAGTACAATACCATGGTAAAATGAAGTGATTGAGAAAAATTATAAAATTCATTCTAACTTTATTAGTGTTCATTTCTATAGTATAAAATAACAGGCTTCTTAAAAAATTAAGCTCTTGATTTACTTCATGGAATGAGGAAAATGACATTTTTGATTGCAGCTGGAAAATTGGTAAAATTAATCTATGAGCATTACTGAAATCAATTAACTGTCTTACTGGAGTCTGCATCAGTTCCTGTTGTACTGTGTACTTGCTGTGCAACTGTAACAAACTAGTACCTTGTTTGGCATCTTACAAACTAGATTTGTAGCACATGCTACAAACGGTGCTCCTGGGATAAGGTGTTTCTGTAAAGTATCTCCTGCAAAAGAAAAATCTGTCCCTCTGTTTCATCAGAGGCATCAGATCTATTGTTTAAAAAAAATTTAAATCCTAAAAACTTGCTGTTCATTTTCATGTCATCTCTGAAATGTTGTGTTAACTTAAGTGCCACAACTGTTTTGTTACCACACTCCCAATCTTTGTTTTATGATTCCTTTCATAATACTTCGTTGTATGTTTTTTGTAACATAATCAACTTAATATAAGGGAAAAGCTGCATGTGTGTGAAATTCTGATTTAATTCTTTCCTGTTACTCTGATTTCAGCATGAGGTTAAGGTCAGACTACTTAGTTAGAAAATATCTTTATTGCTGTTGTTTTTCTGTAAGGTACACAGGCTTTTTCTGGGTTTCTTTATTTTCACTGTGTCTGAAATGAGCTTTGCTGATTTTATAGGTGTGGTTGGCATAACCTATTTTCCGTCTGCAGATCGAGAGTGCAGTGAATGAGCTGCCTGGGAGGACTGAAACAAAAGGCAGAATGTGCCTCCTCATTTCATTGCCTTCTGTTAGGGAGTGGTTGACAAAACTTAAAGTTCAGACCCTAAATGAAGTTGGGGTTGGGGGTAAAGGAGTGAGGAAGAGGAGAGAAGGTTTTACAGGACTGACTTATCCCCTTGGTGCAAAGTGAAAACTCACAGAAGCACAGAATAGGTGACATCAATCCACAAATTGTTATAGTGGCACAGCTGCAGAAAATATTGAATCTGTAGCATCTGTATGAAGTAAAAAGGCGACATGCAACTTCCAGAGCTGCATTTCTAATCTTATTTGTGTTCTTATGTTTCTGTAATTTTTTTCATGTTTATAAAAAAAAATTGACAATACTTGTGGCAAATTGAAAGGCAGAGAAGCTCTTGAAAGGAAACATGGTCTTTTTGTATAATTCAGGCAGCAGGACTTCTAGATTGGAAAATATTAAAAAGTTGAATTATGCAATGTCTTTGAGGAAAATTTTTATTTGTGCAAGTGCCTTAATTGGTTTTTTTGGGCAATTATGCTAAATTTATTACACAATGGAAGCTTGACAGCCGGTTTCAATGTTTTACATATATCCTTGTGTAAATCACTTTTGTTCTGTACTGAGCCCCATTGCCAGTTGCTTCCAGATGTGACTGAGGACAGGAAAGTTAATAAATGGTCTTAAAGGATCCTGTTATAAACTTTAAACAATTGAGTTGACTTTTTGTTTTACAGAACTAATTGTAGTTTCTTCTAAGGTGGTAAATGCCACCAGACCAGGTAAGTTCATTTCTGTCAAAACTCTGAGCTTTTTGGTTTGTTGTTAAACTTCAGAGGCTCACAAGGTGGATTAGCTGTAAATCCTGTGTTTAGATTTGGTAAAGGTGAAAGATAATTTTTATTAAATATTGAAACATACACAACTGTGAGACACAGTGGCATTGCATGGGGAGGTCCTTCAGTCAAAAGAGTAACAGGATTTAACTCCTTGGACTTGTTACTTTGCTCAGAAGCATTGATTGTGTTGAAGCATTGGTGTGCTACTTGATATTTTAAACTTCTAAATGTTAATTTGAGTTGCTGTTTGGAGGGAATTCCTGTAAACCACAGCTTTCCTTTTGTAGCTGACCTGAGCAATGGTGCAGTGAAGAAGGAGGCTTCCACAAAAGAGGTAGCAAGAATATGGATAAATGACATTAAAATGAGAAGTTTCTCACCTACCGTGGTAAGTGGTACAGATAATTTGCCAAATGAGTGTGTTACTGGCCACAAGCACCTGGGGCCAGTTTCAGGGGTTACTCATCCGTGCCTTGTGTGTGGTGGAATTGTCAAGTGCAGCTGTTTTGTCCAAAAGCTCAGTTTCCCCGCTAAAAACTTGGTTAGATGACTAAAACTAACAGCTGTGTGGAGCAGAGACTACTGAGTAAATGACAATTTCAAGAAATTACTGTTCTTAACAGAACCTCATTGTATGTGTGAAGAAGGGTGTGCTGATTAAAGGTGATAAGCACATCCCTTGCTCTGGGGTAAGGCTTTTTCTTTTGAAATAACTGTTTTCCAATGAGGAAAGCCGGAGGAGTTCCTCTGGCACGGCTGTCCTGGGCGGTTGGATTGAAGATGTAAATTGAGTATCTTTCAATTTTCTGAACGTAATAAAATTACATTCTGATGCTGTAATTGAGTTTTGGCATCTTCACTGATAGCTGGACTGAGACTGAATTTGGGAAGAACTGTACTCCTCAGTCACTGGCATATAGAAGCCTTTTGAGATCACTTTTGTATTAAACATTAATAATTGTGGAAGATGTTTGATTTATCATCTAGCAAGTCCTTTACAAATATTCAAATACTTCCACTGATCAAGGCCACAGTAAAAAATGGGTAATTGTCAGGCTTCAGAGAGTACTGGGTAGAGCTGTGACTATTGTAACTATTCCCCAAAGCTGTCAAATCATATCATGAGTTTGAAACTCCTCATGACTTCAGGGGAGTACTTGGAAGTTAGGGCTGTTGTGTTTTCGGGACAGTTTTCTTGAAGTCATAGTCCAGTTTTAATATGCTGTAAGAAGAGTTCCTTTTTAATTCTGCTTGTGCAAGTTTGGGGTACTTGATCTCTTTGCAAAGGAGAGGAAGTTCCATGACTTTGTCTCTGAAGGTTTGTTCAGAGTGTGAGGAACCTACATTCCTGTCTGTAGTTTTCCCAGCTATTCCCTAGTTCAGCCAGCCCATGTGTTAAAACACTCAAGTCCAAGTTTGTCCTCATTTCCTTTCTCCTGTTCGTTTTCGGGACATGGAATATTGACAATGTGCTGTTTGACTAACAGGAGTATTTCTCTCTTGCAGAAAGTACCAGCAGTAAAAGAGGAGGAGGAACCTGAGGAAGAAGATGAGGAAGAAATGGGCCATGCAGAGACTTATGCTGAGTATATGCCAATAAAATGTACGACCTGCTGTTTAGTTACATCAAAAGGCTGAAATGCTTTCAGAGCTAATTTGTTTTGTGATTACTAACAGCAGAAAACAGACAAGTTACTGTCTGAGTCAAGTTAAAAGAACCTAAATATGTTGTAGGTTTTCTTAGGAAATTTTTTGTCTTCTACAGTGCTTAGTTTTGGAAGATATGTGGATTTTTTTAATAGAAGGGGAATTCTTTAGTGTATCTTTGAGCAGTACTTGTTTCACAGATATGACTGATGAACCAAGATAGGCATTTTTTTTTACCTATGTTAAGATGCCTTGTGCCTCAGCAGAGGAAATTTTATGAGGGGATTAAGTGCTCACTGCTACACTTAAAAATCTACTTTGAGTCTTTTGGTGTGAAATCACCCTGAGCACATTCTTCCTGCATTGTTCCTGGCTGACTACTTAGAACTGGTTCTTGGTTGGTTTTCTTTTAAGTGAATCTTTTACTGCTGTTAATTGCCATCTTCTGTTTTTTCTCCTTTCTCTTTATTGTACCCATTGACAGAAAGCTGTTATCTTGTTTCCTAAGTACATTGTTGACCTGCTGTATAAGCAAGGCAACAAATTTTAGGTGGAGTTTGTAGCTAAACAGTTAATTTTTATTGTCACTGATGAGATCTGTCAGCAATTAAACCATGTCTGTTCTAAATCTTTTCTCCTCTCATTCTGCTTAAAAACAGCACTATATAAATAGAGAGAAGAATGTTGCTTTTGTGATTCTGGCATCCTGAGGCTGCCTCTGGCCTTTTGGGAAGACAAGGTCCAGACTGTTTTTTCTCAAACATGTCAAGTCCCCAAATAATTTAATTTTCTATTAAGTGACTTTTATCTAATTTTATAAAAATTGGGGGAAGGTGGTGAGAAGAGAAAGTATGATTGCAGTTAAAAATTCAGATTAATGTGTTCCTTGGTTTAACACTTGACAGACTGTTGCAATGAAACGTTGCTGACTTCGGACTTTGCAATCACAGTTGTAATTTGTTTTGGTAAATATAATAACTTGTGCTGCAGCACCAGAGCTCTGGATCATGTTTTCATCTTCTCCCTTCCTTTTCACCCAGTAAAAATTGGGCTACGTCATCCTGACCCAGTAGTGGAAACCAGCTCGTTATCCAGCGTGACTCCTCCTGATGTGTGGTACCAGACATCAATATCAGAAGAAACAATTGATAGTGGCTGGTTGTCAGCTTTGCAACTTGAAGCAATCACTTATGCAGCCCAGGTATGCCAGATATCAGTGCAGCTTAAAAGCTAACAGAGAATTTAAGAAGAAAAACTACTGTCTGACAAGCATAGCTATGTCAGTTTTATGAGATAAAATAATAAGAGCTTAAAGGTTTGAGTTGCATTAGGAGGTGGCAGGTGAGCTTCAGTTCAGATAAATGGGAGGTAATACACCTAGGAAAGCTTTTTCTAAACCACTTCCATAATGCTGATCTCTAACTGTCTTAAAACTCAGGAAGAAGAAGTTAGTCATTTTTATTTCTCTGAAATAACTTAATGGCTGCAGTAGCAGCAGGCTGAGAAACTGAGCCCTGTTTGACGTCACTGGGAGGGGTATGGAGAGCAAGGCTGGGTGTTATTTTGCTGCTGAATTACACTTCAGTGTGCCCACAGCAGATGTGTGTGCAGCACTCTGTGTGTTGGAGAGGGAGATAGAGAAATTGAACTAAAATTGTCACAGGAGGGAAGTTGCCTCTTGAAAAAAAGACTAATGTGGCTGGGCCACCTGGGGCTGGAGAGGAGAAAAGGAATGGGAATGAAATATAGGTTTACATAACCAGGAAGTCAGTGATAGCCCACAAAACCGAACTTGGTGAAAGGAGATTTGGTTTAAAATGGGCAGAACAACATTGCTGTTCACAGGCTCTGGATGTCTGGGTCTTGCTGCTGTAAAAGGCTGTGGAAGTGCTTATTGGAGTGTTAGGAAAAGGCACTGAAAGAATTACACAGATCTGTAGAACAGTCATAGGTGTGCTGAGGGAAGAAGGGAGAATGGATCACATAAAGCAGTTAAGCTCATATGCTTTCCTTAAATAAAATCCCCTTTTCCTGCTGCCAGGAGTTTGCTTGGACCACTGGTCTTCTCCAATAGGATGTTTCTTATGTTTGCTCATTTCTGACAATCCCCAGTGATGTGTTCTGGAGAATGGGTACAAGTTTTTTGTTCTTTCTCCTACAGCAACATGAAACATTCCTGCCCAATGGAGACAGAGCTGGATTCTTGATAGGTGATGGTGCTGGTGTAGGAAAAGGAAGGACCATAGCTGGAATAATCTATGAAAATTACTTGTTAGGCAGAAAAAGAGCAGTCTGGTAAGTGTGTGAGGATTTGTTAGAGCAGACACTCCAGTGACTGTATGACTTCAATTCAGGGTCATCTGTCTTCTGACAAAAGTTGTAGCAACTGCTTTTTGAGCTTCTGCTGTACTTACAGAACTTACCTTGTTTTCTGTCCTCAGGTTTAGTGTGTCAAACGATCTGAAATACGATGCTGAAAGAGATTTGAGAGATATTGGAGCAAAAAACATATTGGTTCATTCATTAAACAAGGTGTGGAAACTTTTTACTATGTACAGTTGAGGCAAAGCCTTAGGTACGCTGGTGTGACGGGTTGTGCATGTTGACTGTTTTAAGAGCAAGAATGTACTAATTTCAATAAATGTGCTGTCTAGGCCTTGTTTGACAGGCCTTAATCTTACAAAGAACCACACAGAGCTTTAAGTTAATCATGTAAATAGGCCCCTTGTAGGATTAAGTCTTAGCATGTGCTTTTTTTTAATTACTCTTCAAGCCACTACTGACACTGCTAGTAGAGTATTTTCTAGGAAGTTGAAGTATTCTTTAAATCTTTAAAGCTTTGTAGCATTTGATTTTTTTCCTTTCTATCTCTCAGTGCACATTTTAGATGGAATACATTTTGTGTGTAATACTTGAATAATGGACTTGCTCAGTGACTTGTTAAAGCAGCAGTGGTGTGAGCAGTTATTTTTGGAGACTGTGCCTCTGCTCAGGATTAGCCACTTAAATTGTGAAGTGTGATTGCTGGTTGAATTCACTGAACTTAAAGTTTGATTTAAGTTATATTTTTGCTTTGTGAGTTCTTAATTTCTAAACTAAAGCTTTAGAAATCATCACTTGTGGTAGCAGCAGTAAATACACTTGAGGTATTGGCTTTAAAGGGATACATTGGAACTAAAATCTCAGTTATATTTAAATTAAGGAAAGTGTGTAGCCAAAGAATGTTTCTGTTAAGCTTCTGAAGCCTCAGCTCTAGTCTTCCTTAAGTGTGTATTTAAATAAGGCCCTGTATAACCCCTTAACCACATTGCCATGTGCCAGCTGTGCCCTGAATCAGGATGTGGGATATGGATGGGTCACCATGTTCACACCTTTAAGGTTGAGACCACCAGCATCCCATAATCATCTGGGAGGTGGGATTGAGGAGGGATCTCTTTTGATTAATTTCTGTAATTTCTTTTTATTGCAGTTCAAGTATGGGAAAATCTCTTCCAAACATAATGGAAGCGTGAAGAAAGGTGTCATCTTTGCTACCTATTCTTCTCTTATTGGAGAAAGTCAGTCTGGAGGGAAATACAAAACCAGATTAAAGCAGCTGCTTCACTGGTGTGGTGAAGACTTTGATGGTGTTGTATCCTTTGTCTGGAGTTCAGTTTATTCTAACCAAACTTCTATTTAAACTTAAATCTTTACAGATAATAATGTATTTGTAGGTGTTGTTCCTTATTTGTGTTGGCAATCAGTTGTGTGCATGCTCTGACACGAGACTTGAAGTTTTATAAACTGTGCCAGAAGTATTATCATTATCTTGTTGCCACACAACTCAGGTACAAGAAGGAAGCTTCTGCTTTTTCTGTAACAAGCACATAAGATTCTTAAGCGTCATATTTTAACTTTACACTAAAATTCTCTCCAGTGAACTATTAAAAAAATTCGAGTATCAACAGCTGTGCTGGTTTAAGAGTTAACCAGCAGGGGAAATGAACTCAACTCAAAGGAGAGATTATAAGTAAGAATAACAATTTATTAAAATAATACAGTAAGTACAATCATACAAACAAACAATTGGTCTTAACCCACCAAACCCAAATGTATAACCCAGTACCCTGGGGCATGAACAAAGTGGTGTTCCTTGGGCCCCGCTTGAGTCCAAAGTAAAGGGAGAGGGGAAAAAACCTGCTGGTGGGAGAGCTGTTGCAGTCTGGTCAAAAGTGGTGATTGCAGTCCAGCTGAGGTTGAGAGCGATGAACTGCAGTCTTCCTCTGGATCCCACGAGTGGTTAAAAATGTTCCAAGACTCCAAGATTATATATCCTCCAGTTCAGGCAGGAATGCTCAATACTTCCCTCAGGGCGGGGAGTTCCACAAAGGGTGTGAGGACAAGAGCATCCTCCTATCTCACAGGCCTCTTAACACCTAGTTTATAGCCTGAGGAGTCAGGCTCTATGGGCAGAGGGTGCGAATAGTCTATTGACAACAGTTTCTGGGAAATGGCATGGAAGGCTATAGAATACACAGTTTTGGGTTACACCCATACCATGATGAACTGGTCTCAGTTGTCCTAACTAGGACAACAGCATTCTCAAGAACTCAAGTGTTGGCCATTGTGTTCTTAAATACTGAACTAGTAGCTAAATGTTTTCCCAAGATTTTTAGTGAAAAAACACTAGTGTCTTCTTGAGTCAACGATTTACCTGTTGAAATTAGCAGTTTTTCTTGCCTTCTGTTTGAGATCCTCACTCTAAAAATGTGGGACGAAGTTTTCCTTAATTACAGTTCAGATTGTATTTGATGAGTGTCATAAAGCAAAGAACCTGTGTCCTGTTGGTTCATCAAAACCAACAAAGACAGGTCTGGCCGTACTGGAGCTTCAAAATAAACTTCCCAAAGCCAGGGTTGTTTATGCCAGTGCCACAGGTATGTGCTGCTGGGTTTGCACTCGGTGTCTCTGTATGTCTTTGCTGGCACTGGTTCAGACTCTGTTCTTCTCCTCAGGTGCATCTGAGCCAAGAAACATGGCATATATGAACCGTCTTGGAATTTGGGGTGAAGGAACTCCCTTTAGGGAATTCAGTGATTTTATTCAGGCTGTTGAAAGAAGGTAATATTTCATTTCAGAGACCTACAGCAGGAACACACGTAGTTGTGCCTGACTGTGCTCTGCAGTTCCTTGTCTTCACTCAGTCCTCTGCAGACATGTCCTGTCACACCAAGAACTTTCTAGCTCTGGCAGAAATGTACTTTATCTTAGGTGATGAAAAATAGGATGTTTCTCTTGCTCACAGAAAAATTGGAGGGCTTTAGAAGCTTGTTGGGAAAAAAACCTTAATGTGGGTGTTAGGAAAGGAAAAGACTTTGCTCCCCATGAAAACACCCTGTGTGTGCTGTCTGTGCAGTTGATGGCTCACTGCAGAAGGCCTCTGTTTATGCATCAGCTCAGCAATTTAATAGGAGGAAATCTCATTCTTGTCCTTACTGGCATAAGAACCCAGCTCAGGGAAATTGTATCTGCTGTGGCAGAATACTTCATGCTTCAGAATGTGTCAATAAAACTGAATTTGAGGGGTCAGAAAAAAACACTGCTGCATTCTTTGGTAGGCGAGCATCTTAGTATGTTTTGTCTACTTAAAGAATTTTGAACACTTCAGAAAGCTTAGTATGCATTTTATTTACCATCTGCATGATGCATGACTC
The DNA here is from genome assembly GCF_001604755.1 of Lepidothrix coronata. Lineage (NCBI taxonomy): Eukaryota > Metazoa > Chordata > Aves > Passeriformes > Pipridae > Lepidothrix > Lepidothrix coronata. The sequence goes on from NW_016690224.1 coordinate 18,051, forward strand.
TTCTAGACTGTGCCAGTGTAGTCTCACTTCATTACTGAGTATGGATCAAATGAGCAATAATGAAATTACAGCCCCAAGCCTGTGAGTAGCAAAGCTTTGCAGGTGACTTCAGTGCTCTCAAGGTATTGCTAGAGGTGTGTTGCTGCTGAGGAGAACTGAAGTTACCTACTAATTAAATAATTTTCATGCCAGCATAAATTCGAATGGCTCACTACAGTTTGTATTAATTATTTTAAATCTTCAGTGGAATCTATAAAATTACAATACAAGATTCTGTTAACATTTGGACCAACGCCATTGTCCACGTACAGTTTGTAAGGTGCTGTCTCCTTATGCTTCCTAGGTCATTTGGGAAAAAAAATAACTGAGTTTTACCTCTTGGGATGCACTTAATTCTCACAAGGCAGGGATACAGTTTTATGTAAAGGCTAAATGTCAGACCCCCTGATGGGATGTGTTTAACAAAACAGTACTAATGATTTCAAAAACATATTCCTTCACATTTGTAAGCTCGCTGTTTTCTTCTAGAGCACTTGAGGTTGTGGGTTTGGGTTTTCTTAACAAATCCTTGCTCTTGAAAATTCTAATATGGACTTAATTTGTTCCCTTATTTTAGAGGTGTTGGTGCCATGGAAATAGTTGCTATGGATATGAAGCTGAGAGGAATGTACATAGCAAGGCAGTTGAGCTTTTCAGGTGTAACTTTCAAAATCGACGAAGTTCTGCTTTCACAGGAATATGTTAAAATGTACAATAAATCTGTGAAACTGGTAAGAACCCCTTTCTAAATTTGCTTTCTGTATTGAGTTCTGAGAGGTTGAAGTTGGTCGAAACTTGAATGCTCCTGAAACAACCTGTTGAGAGATGGGAATGGCATCTTCTTGTGTCTTTAATATAAAGATTTCTCCATTTAAGGCTTGGCAAAAGCTGTTAATTTTTGTTCTGAGTCATCAAAGTTGCAGTTTTGGTTGTATCTTCCAGTACCTGCCAAAATCCACTGCCTTCTAGCAGTACTTCAGACACTTTGGTCACTGTTGCCCAAGATAAAGCTGTTCTGTTGGTCCTACTCTTGTGCTCCTCTGCCTCCATTTAGGCAAACCAAGGCAGTGGGTTTTTCTCTTCTTGGGATGGTGCTTAATAATTAATTATGGGCAGTGCTCTCTGCTTTCTTAACCTTAATGTATTAATGGAGAAGCTAGATAATTAGAAAATACTGTGTATGTTTGCTCTGGCTATAATGCAAATGTATCTGCTTTTTATTGAGAGTAATTGCTTAATTTACTAAGCCATAGCTGGGGTTTTTTGTGAGCTTTGCTGTCTGATGAGTTTCCTTAAAGTGCAGTGTCATAATACTGTAGCTTTAAACTCTCCTGTCTTTATTTGGATATTAAACAATGTATCTCTGAGCCTTCAAATACAACCTGTAAAGCCATTCACGATGTCTTGTTCAGTGGGTCAGTGCTCGGGAGAGGTTTCAGCAGGCGGCCGATCTCATCGACGCGGAGCAACGCATGAAAAAGTCCATGTGGGGGCAGTTTTGGTCAGCACACCAGAGGTTTTTCAAGTACCTTTGCATAGCCTCCAAGGTGAAGAGAGTGGTGCAGCTTGCTCGGGAGGAAATCAAGAATGGCAAAGTAAGTCGACCACAACCTATTTTTAAATATTTTTCTTAATTGTAAAGCTATTAAATAATTTTTTATATATATTAATGCAAATATTTTCAGCCATGTTTTTGTACTTTATGGTATTAAAGCTATTTAATGAGCAGAAATTCAGGCAAAATAAGCTTGCAGCTCAGACCTAGTGACGGTGTGTGGTGTTCATTTGTCCCTTAGTGTGTTGTCATTGGCCTGCAGTCAACAGGGGAAGCGAGAACATTGGAAGCTTTGGAGGAAGGTGGAGGTGAACTGAACGACTTTGTTTCCACAGCAAAGTAAGACTGAAGTTTTAGAACTGTTCTTTACAAAACTAACATTCATCTGGTTCTGTGTGTGTGTGTGTCATTTGTCCTTTTATGTGTCAAAAGTTCATCAGTGCACAGAAAGTTGGGAATCCTTTAGTACTGATGTTCTTTACTGCAGCTTCCTGTACCTAAGGTCTGACAGTATTGCTCAGGTGACCCCTTGGTTAGTTCCTAGTTCTTCTGGCATTCCAAAATGTTTTCAGGTGTGAACAGCTCGTGCTATTCTACTCAAACTGGGAGGAGGGGAAGACTTGCTGAGTGTGCACTGCAGTTAAACCAGAGCAGGTTGCAAACCATGACTTCCTCCTATGAGATGAGCCAGAGCCAATCCCAAGGCTGCCTTGCTGGAAATCTTAATAAATTAAATTAATCTGTTACTTAAACCGAGCAATAAAAAAATAGCAGTAGCAATACCACTTACTATCAAAACCAGACTTAGTAGATTTTACGTAACAATGCTGTAAAATAAATGTCTCCTGCTTTCAAGGTGACAAATACAGCAATACAGGTGATAATATTCAGAGTGCTCCTGTGCACTCATAAGGAATCATTCTTCAGAGAGCTGAAGCAGTTAAAATGTTACAGCTTTGTAGTTTAAATAAATGCAAATTCCACTGAAGAACTCTTTTTTTTTTTCTTACACAGAGGAGTATTCCAGTCTCTTATTGAAAAGCACTTTCCAGCTCCCGACAGGAAGAAGCTGTTTAGCTTGTTGGGAATTGATTTGACTGCTCAAAGTAACAACAATTCACCCCGAGACAGCCCTTGCAAGGAGAACAAGATAAAGAAACGAAAAGGTAATGCTGATGTTCTTACACTAATGCCACAGTGGAAATGGCAACTTCAGAGCTGCCTAGGAGTGAACTTGGGATAAAATATGGGAATATCTGTACAGTCATTCATGTAAGAGTGTGTATTGCGGGTCTCTGAGACTTTTGTTGGAGATTCCCATTATTAGATTTAAAACTGCTGCTGAAGCACTATATCCTGTACATTTCGGGTACTTTTTGCTCAAAATTGGATTGAGCTGCTATGGGTGCAAAATGCTTTGCACAAACCATTTCCTGATGCAGTCACACAAATAATTGCTTTCTTTTCTTGAGGCTCAGTAAAGAGAAGCCTGATACACCCCCATTCCCAAACTGATTATCTTCTTGCCCAAAAGTAGGTGATGATAAAAAACTTGGGAGAGAGATTTTGCTAAGAACTTAGATTCTTTCAAACAGTTCTGTTTTTAGAAATTGAGTATTTTTCTAGTTTGTGTGCAGCAGTGGTAACACAAACCTCAAAGTGTTGACTACAAGCTTTAAACTAAGTTCTTTTTCTTCTGGGGTGATGGATCAGGTGAGGAGATAAGCAGAGAAGCCAAGAAAGCTCGCAAGACAGGGGGCCTTGCAGGCAGCAGCTCTGATGAGAGTGAGAGTGAGTCTGATGCTTCAGATAATGAAGAAAGTGACAATGAGAGCTCCAAATTCTTGAGTTCTGGAGATGATGATGACTTCAACCCATTCAGAGATGAATCCAGTGAGGATGATGAAGATGGTAAGACAGCTTGTGTTTCATCAAGCAAGTAGCTGTATTTGCAAATAATAAGCAGAAAATCTTTCTGAACCATTTCAATGAACAACAAATAAGTGTTTGCTAATCACGTAGTTTAGTCCTAATGAGACTCAAATTAGCATTAGAATGTAAATCTTCAATTAGATTTTCCACACTGGAGTTCAGACTTCTGTAAGTCACTTTTTGCAATGAGAATGTATTTCTTTCAAAGGGAAATATGGCTGTTCAGTAAATGTTTGAAACTTTTAACTTTAGATCCCTGGCTCATTAGAAAAGAGCATAAAAAAAATAAAGAAAAGAAAAAGAAGAAAAGCATAGACCCAGACTCCATTCAAAGTGCCTTACTAGCCTCTGGCCTGGGATCCAAACGACCCAGCTGCTTCACTTCCACTGTTGGTACCACCACCTCGAGTACCAACACGTCTGGTAAGAAGTTTTTGATGTTGATTCACTTTCTTAGCAGTTGGGCAATAAAATTCTAAATCTCAAAGAGTATCTCTTAAATTTCAGCAAACAGCAACACAAACAGCAGCTTTGTAACGAGTCAGGATGCTGTTGAAAGGGCCCAACAAATGAAAAAAGAACTGCTGGATAAACTGGAAAAGCTGGCTGAAGATCTTCCACCTAATACACTGGATGAGCTTATAGATGAACTGGGTGGTCCTGAAAATGTTGCAGAGGTAGGCTGGTGTTCACATGTAGAAAAATGTATGTTTTTAAAGAGCTTGTTCATCAGTTCTAGGCAGTAATCTCACAGGTGGTGAGAATAGAGGTTACCTTGCTGGATGGCTCTGAATTAGAGAAACTTGGAGATTGTTTTAGAATACAGAGAGGAGTTCTGAATGGATGAACGGGTCATTTCAGAGCCTGATAGTTTCCTGTTGGGTAAATCACACCAGTTTCTCTTGCTTCATAGTGGTTTATTTCTCTAACTAGCAGTAGTCAGTTTGAAGCTTTAGTTCATCCTCCAAGACAATGGAGATGAAGGACCCGGGTGTGTTAATGAAAAGCTTGATTAATTATTCTCTCTTTCTCAATAACTTCAGAAATATGTCTTCAAGCTGCCTGTCTCTATCAAGTAGAAACATCATTGTGATTTAAAAGGCCCTGTCAAAATCAATGACACTCTAAGCTATCTGTTGAGTTTATTTTCTTAGTACTGCTGGTAAATCCCTTATGAACAGTAGCATAATATGACATTTTTACATAGATATGCTTTGTTATGCTTTTTTTGGTTCCCTGAGTTACCTCTAAATCAGTGTTCCACATAGCGGGTCACGGCATCAATCAAAAAATAACCCAGGTTCTCTATGTACTTTTGCACTTGGAGTAAATTGCTGACTCTATTTTGAGGTTGGTACACGAATAAATAGCAATATTGCTCGGGGCTTTTGGTCATGGAGTGGTTTTGATATTGCCACAATGAGCCTGTGTTCCCTTTTCCTTTGGAAGATGACGGGCCGCAAAGGGCGGGTTGTGAGCAACGACGACGGCAGCATTTCCTACGAGTCCAGGTCTGAGCTGGACGTGCCTGTGGAAATCCTGAACATCACAGAAAAGCAGAGGTTCATGGATGGAGATAAGGTAATCCTTAAAGAGATAAAACATGCCAGATGCCATGGCAACACCAAGCTGTTGAGTTGTGGCTCAGCCATCATTGCACAGTGACTCGTAGTAGCGTTGGGATAAAGTATTGCCTAATTATGAAAGAAGGAGTGAAAAATTGTTGTTTCCTCTTTCTCACTATGCTTTCATTAGCAATGGGAGGAGAAGGAATGAAAAATTGCACTGGAATGCTGAGACATCTTTGTTATATGTCAATTTTAAATCAAAATACATTACAGAAGTATGTCTAAGAGTTATCCTTTCTCTGAAAAAGAGAAGCTCCAGTGACCTTATTGTGGTCTTTCAGTACCTGAAGGGAGCTACAGGAGAGCTGGAGAGGGCCTATACCATAAGTACTAGTTAATAAGCATTTTCTGTTGACTGCTGTGTGTTTTGTTTTTCAAATCAGTCTGTTCCACTGTGCTTGAAAGGTCAGACAGTAGTTTGGGTGACCTCAGAGGCTTGTCCTTGAGGTGTGCACCCATGTGCCAAACCAAAAGCTTGCACCTTTAAGCTGATCTTGTAAAACAAAACATGTTTAAAAGGCAGATTTGTGGTTCATATCTCTGATTCATTGATCTTGTTAAACTGTACCTCTCCTTCCAAGAGGTAATAATGAAATTGGGAAATGAGGAAAATCTCTGACTTGGTATGAAAAAACTTTCAGGGACAAGGTGAGGTTGTTAACCCTAACAAGGATTGAGAAGTAATGCTGGGTAGAGTGATGACTTTTGTCCTTTACATTGCAATCTGAAAGAAAATCCTGACTGGAATGATGGTAGGATTGAAGGTGATAAAGAAGGAGGGAGGGGGAAAAGCCCTTCCCAGTGGTTCACTTGGACCTTGCTGCCACAAGAGGGCAAATGGAGTAAATGTCACTGTGTGGAACTTGTGTGGTCTGTTGTGACACTTGAGGGTAAAGACTCAGTTCCTGTAAGTGACTTGTGCACAGTCCAAACAGTTACATTCTTTGAAGGCACCAGAGTGGCCAGATCCTCCTCAAGACTTTTTGTCTTCTCTTTGTTACTATTGGAACAAGTCTCTGTGTCCCCTCCCTTCTTTCTGAAGTGCCGGCCAATGTCAGAGCAACCTGCTCTCTGGGATGGCAAGACTGCAGCATGTACCACCTGTTTTCATTTGCACAGAGATGATGTTGAAAAGTAAAGAAGCAAAACCCACTCCTTTCAGTCAAAAAAAATTCATTAACATTTCTAACTCTGATAAAGGGAACCACACCTTGTCTCCCCTCCCTCCTCCTTGTGATAGGAAGACCAAGTAACAGTGACACCATTCCACTCTAATGTTTGCTCATAGCTGTATAATGAGATTTTTCTTAGACACTGAAAACTGAAGCTTGATTTTGGGTTTATATTTTTCTTCCTCCAAGAACATTGCCATCATCTCAGAGGCTGCCAGCTCTGGGATATCATTGCAAGCAGATCGGAGAGCCAAGAACCAGAGACGGAGAGTTCACATGACCCTGGAGCTGCCCTGGAGTGCAGACAGAGCAATACAGCAGTTTGGTAAATACTTCTTTTTGTATCCTTTCTCTGGCAAACTTAGTAATACTGCCTGAGTTTACTGCTGACTCACGGGAGATCAGATGGAGTAGGTGACCTCTTAAGGACCCCTCCAGTCTTCTTTACTCATGAGCAGAATCTGCTTTTTCTGCAGTCATAGCTAATTGTCTTGAAAGTTTTGAAAGAAACCTTGCAAACAAGCCTGTGCTGCAGCTTTGGAGTTTTATTCATGTATCCAGTGTCTTTATAAAAGTTGCCATAGCTCTAGAGCATCTGTGCTGCCTTCTGTTGGCTGTAATACAGCAGAAACTTAATTTTCAGCAGGATTAAGTTCTAGCTTTTTTCCTCACTCTACACAATTCATAGTTTATTAGAAATATTCCATGAAGTGGAATTTATTTAACATATGTACTTCTATTTAATTATCCAGGAAGAACTCACAGATCCAACCAAGTGACTGCTCCAGAGTATGTGTTCCTCATTTCTGAACTGGCAGGAGAGCAAAGATTTGCATCCATAGTTGCAAAAAGACTGGAGAGCTTGGTAAGATTGTTTCAAGTGGTCTGAACCTTCATTTGAGAAAATGCAAATTAGATTTCTTTTTCTTAAAATTCTGTTTAATGACAACTGCGTGTCTTAACAGGGAGCCCTCACCCACGGGGACAGAAGGGCCACAGAAACTCGAGACCTCAGCAGATTCAATTTTGACAACAAGGTGATGGTTCTATTTTTGTTGGAAAACCTGTGCTGTGGTGCTTATTCCACAAATGACCTGTTGAGGAAGGATCTTTCCCATCTCCTACCTTTAACTGTATCACTTTCTGAGGTAGCCAGTAACATTCTTAATTCTGTTTGCAAAGCCATGTAGAACACAAATGTGTGTAAATCACTGTTCTGCCTTGGCAAAGTCTTAACTAAATGGTGTGTCCTTTCCATCACAGCTGAAAGATTGATTTGGCAGTTCTAATTAGAAATTAAGACTGCTTTGTTTTCAATTATAAGCTACACTACATAAAGGTAATAACCAATTCCCTTTACTATTGCAGAGAAAAATGTTTTATTGTGAATCAAAGTATATGTGCTTGGGGCACAAAGACTGGATCCCATTGATAGAATAACTTTCTTTTCCTTTCACAGTATGGCAGAAATGCTTTGGAGATTGTTATGAAATCCATTGTGAACTTGGACTCCCCAATGGTCTCACCTCCTCCTGATTTTCCTGGAGACTTCTTCAAAGGTAAGATAATTCACTGGCTGCAATAGCTTTCTTTTGATCCTTCTCCAGTAGGCAGAAAATGCAAATAATTTGAGAGCTATAAAACATTGTTACTATTTAAACTGATCAGCTGGGAC
>NW_016690224.1:26136-31128 GCF_001604755.1 Lepidothrix coronata
TTATATACAGTTCTTTAACTACACTTTCCCATTATCCATTGTGATATCTTGTTCTCATCCATGGTGCCACTGGTGGTTTTCACTGCCTCTGCTTCCTGGAGGGACAGAAGGCAAAGTCCTGTCTTGCTTATTGATGTATATGGTAGAAATTGTAAGTAATGGAATCGAGGGGTGTCACAGTTTTGGAATTGGATCCCATTGCTAAACAAGCTGTTACTTCATTGGGTTATTTTTAGATGGCAAAGCAGCTCTGATTGAACTTCCTTCTCTTTCCTAGATGTTCGTCAGGGATTGATCGGCGTGGGCTTGATAAATGTAGAAGACAGATCTGGAATACTGACACTTGATAAAGGTACTGGTGTGTTCAGCGTATCTTTGGGATGCTGCTGGGAATATCATATGCCATGACAGTGGATTCCTAGCAACAGGACTGAACTTATTCTATCTTCAACTATCTAAGAAGTTACTCTTTTGAAAACCGTAATGTTTTCTCCGCTTCTGAAAGAATGGATTTAAATAGTCTTTGAGACTCTTTAAGTAGTGATTAAGAGCTTGTTATTATCAAACTTAATCTTTGTTGACCTAAAACATGTATTTCTTTTTTTTTTAAGATTATAACAATATAGGGAAGTTTCTGAATCGAATTCTTGGAATGGAAGTCCATCAGCAGAACGCTTTGTTCCAGTACTTCTCTGACACGTTAAATGCAGTTATTCAAAATGCTAAAAAGAATGGGAGATATGACATGGGCATCTTGGGTGAGTAAATAATTTGTCAGTACTCTTGTACTTGTGTGAGAACAGAGAAACAGAAGAAAACTGTGCTTTCCTTTTCAGATTTGGGCTCCGGGGATGAGAAGGTAAGGAAGGCAGATGTTAAGAAGTTTTTAACTCCTGGATATTCTACCTCTGGACATGTAGAGCTGTACACAGTAAGCTAATTCTGTATCATCTTTATCAAAACTGACATACTAAAAGCTTTTACAACATGTTTAGTTCCTATGTGTATAACTGTTTTAAAGTCTGTTCCCACTCAAGTACTCCCACTCTCTTGTAGATCAGTGTGGAGAGAGGAATGTCTTGGGATGAAGCAACAAAGCTCTGGGCTGAACAGACAGGTCCAGATGATGGATTTTATTTATCACTACAGGTAAGGTTCTTCTGTCTCTTGGTTTATGTTCAGGGAAATGTAACCTGAAAAATTTACTGTTCAAAGTAATCACTGCTCAGTTTTGCAAGATACTTTTTGAGTCTTACAAATTCATTTTAAAATTGTTTTTAATGATGAGTATGAAGTGCTCTTTTTAGCTGCTCGGGATATTTTTTGATAGGAATATGAGCCCAAAATAATAGCTCTTTTAAAACCTGTATCAAGAAACTAGGTGCTTTCACTGTGAGGAAAAGCTGGGAGGTTAATGTGGATCACTGTGTTCTAGAGGTGTATTATTATTCCTGGTTGTAGTATTACAAACTCTTACTACTCTGTAAAGAACACAGAATGGAATCACTTAAGACAGACACTGTCATCATGTTTAAATTTAGGAAGTTTTTGGTTTGTCTTTCTTTTTGCAGATAAGAAATAACAAGAAAACAGCAATTCTAGTAAAAGAAGTGAATCCTAAAAAGAAGCTTTTTTTAGTATACAGACCAAATACTGGGAAACAACTCAAACTAGAAACATGTGCAGACCTGAAAAAGAAATATAAGAAGGTAACCACTAAAATTATGCTTGTTTTAAACTGGAAAAAAAAAATTGAAAATAAGTATAAGGGCTTTCTTTTTCTGGTATTTTTATATAATTCTGGCAAGTCAAAACTAGACTTCTTTCTCCAGAGCAGGGCTTGTATTTAGGTCTTTTTAAGCAGGTCTACATGGTTTTGGCATTCCTAAATCCAAAACTTTCTGAATATAAATTATCTGTGGTGTGGTAATACAAAATGAGGTTCTCTAGGGTCTAGCAAGTGTTGAATTTGCAAAAACTTGAGGAAGCAGTTCAGGTTGATTTACTGAAAAAGCATTTTGCTCATTCTTTGGGATGGACAGTTTGAAGTTAGGCTGTAGGATGCTGTACCTCTGCACCATCATAGTGTTGGTGCTCCCTCTTTTCTCACAGTAATGAACAAATTGCTTGTGTTCTGTGTAAGTGTTGACGTGTTTTCCTTTATTCCCACTCTTCCAGGTACCCTCTGAGGATGCTCTGCCACACTGGTTGGAGCAGTACAATTCCTCTGCAGACACCTGCACCCACGCCTACTGGTCAGTGTTTGTGTGCACACCAGTGCTTTCATTTGAACTGGTTTATCACTTCTTCTGTTACTCTTGTGAAATCTTCCTTAAGAGAAATTGTCCCATGACCAGTCAAATGACCCAACTTTCAAGTGAAAACATGAAGCTTTGCACTCACCCTAAAGTCCTAATGTATGAGATGAATGCTCTTGTATATATTACTCAGTAGAAGTGCGATGACCCAGGAGTAGCTTGTGCTCAAAGTGTCTTGAGCTGAGCTGTGATCTGATAGTTCAGATGTTATTTGGGGGGGAAAATGTTTATACTCTGTGTAGAGATGAGATGGATGGGAGAAACAGCTGTTCCTGTGCAGCCTGTTGTGTGTCTGAACTCGGCTATGGCTGCATTCCTGAGGAACAGCACAACTGGTAGAAGTTTCAGATTGATATTGGAGCTTCTGAAATGCACTGATCAGATCCCAGTGTTGTTTCACATACCATCATTCAGGTCACCTGAGAATGGCAGTGTCTCTGACTCTGTACATTTTGAAGAGCACTTTACCCTCAGAGCCCTGCTGTCCCTTAGTGTGTCTCACAGCCCTCACTTACTCTGAATAACATCTTAAATAACTTCAGGTCTCATTTTTAATGAAATTGGATACTTTCTGTTTTGCAGAATTGTTTTGAAAGCTTTTTTTCCCCTCTGTCTGTAGGAGAGGCAATTGTAAGAAGGCAGGTCTGGGACTGGTGTGTGAGGTGGGACTGCGCTGCCGGACCTACTACGTCCTGTGTGGCTCCGTGCTGAGCGTGTGGACAAAGGTGGAAGGAGTTCTGGCCTCTGTGAGTGGGACAAATGTGAAGATGCAGATTGTTCGCCTGAGGACAGAGGATGGGCAGAGGATCGTAGGTAAGTGCACTGCTCCTCCTTTACTGCCAGCTTGGAGGAGAAGGAAGTTGTCACTTTGTCCCAGACTTGTGTAAAAGATGCTTCTGAGACAACAGGCTTGTCAGGGTGTCTGTTGGGGAGGGGCAGAACTACAGCTGTTGACATCTGTATTTCAGCAGTGTAATACAAACAGTGTTTGGAGGCAGGTTAAAGAAGGAAGAATTTGTTTTCAGCCAGGCTTTGAGACACTTATTCTCTCAGTTCTTTTGATTTACTCGGAACAAAAACATCATATTTAGTCTCTGCCAGCCAAGCTACCTTGAAATCATAATGGCTCCACTTTCCTCCCTACTCTTTAAAGAGATGAGTAGGCACTTGAAATAATTGTTTTCATAGTTTTTGGACTACTGAAAGTGTGCAGAATGACTTCAAGATTATTGTCTTCTCACTAAACCTCTTAGTGAAGCCCTCAGAGCAGAGACCTCAGAAACCGAAATGTCCGTATTTTTTTAAATGTGGATTCCTCTGGATATGCAATATCCTGGCAGCTCCTCCTCTAGGAACAGTTTTCTAGGATGTTGGAACTAGGTTTAAACTTCCTTGATGGTGTAACTTCTGTTAGACTAGAAAAGCCAAAATAGCCTATATCTGGTTTCACGTGAGAGTGAGTGACATAAGAATAAATTTTGTCACTGGGTCAAAATTTTTAAGGTCGTGAAGCAGGAGAAAGGATGAACCTCTGAGAAGCAGAACTTGTGGCTGTGCTGATTAGACTTGACATTGCAAACGCTCACTGACTGTTGCATAAGTTACATGGTGGAATCACCAGCCCGAGGTTTTAACGAACAAAGTGTTCATGAAACAACTGATTCGTTGCTGTTCCCAGGTTTGATCATTCCTGCAAATTGTGTGTCGCCCCTCGTGAACCTCCTGTCGACGTCCGACCAGTCGCAGCAGCTCGCGGTGCAGCAGCAGCAGATCTGGCAGCAGCACCACCCCCAGAGCATCACCAACCTCAGCAACGCATAGGAGGAGGACAAGCTACAGGTGTTGACTCTGGTGTTTTGAGGAAAAGGCTGTAAAAGCATATCACTTGCATAAAAATCAGGGACAGATTCCAAAGAAATATAACTTTTTCAGTTCAGTTGTGTGCTCTCAAATACTTTGGGAATAAAGAGATCTAAAAAGGTTGGTAGAACTGAAAGCCAGCAGTTGTTTATGGTGGTGCATCTGTCTTTCCTTATGCTCTCTGTAGTGCTTCCTGTTTGCTTTTACTTTTGGCCTTTTAAGCTACAAACCACGATTTGTTTGAAAACGCTTGAAAATCCCCAAGCAGGCTTTATTTTTATCTTGTCATACAGTGCTCAGGGTTTAACGCAGTGCATCGATGCCATTGCTGTGGGAGATCTCGAATGCATGTATTGAGTATATGTATAGAAAATATATATTGGGTTTTTCTCTTCAATTTGAGTTTATAAAAGCATGAAACCTAGAGATTGCACATCATGCATTCAGGTTCCTTCCCAGTTTCTGTTTGACAGTGCATGTCTTTGGAAACGGGCATGGACAGGATAAACACACGAGGCAGGAATTCAGAGAGAAACACAATCTTAGTTGTACAGCATTGGTTATTGCATTTTTATAGTGTTTATACCCAGGTGTTGCGTTTTTTCTGGTTCTCTCCTGGGGGTTATATATTTGAGTCTACAACATGTTCTTTTTGTGATAAACATCTTAAATTAAAATTAATTCATTTTTAATGTATTAATGGTATTCCTAATGTGTACTGCAAAGATGGCTGGATGCCTGTTTTTCCTTAAATTGAAGCATTTCCTTAATCTGAGGTGGTTATGGAAACTTAAGTGCAAATTCACTTCCATCT